>NC_041359.1:24885112-25107612 GCF_900634415.1 Cottoperca gobio
AAAAAAAGAGAGATTAAAAGGGGTGAGGCTGCACCCCCCCCTCCTGCGCCTGACAGAAGCGAGGACGGTTGTTTTATCAGGATTACTTATGCTGAGACACCTTGGTAATTTGATGGATATCGCCGCTTCTCTTTTCAGTGTAATTCATAAAAGCTAACTGGTGAAGATATTGCATGTGGCACGGGGAGTGCTACGGGGACTAAACAGCTCACCTGCACGATCCTCCTGAGAGACTCCAGGTAGCTCCGCTCGCTCTGAATGATGGAGCCGAGGATATGGCGTCTGACAACCTGTGTAGACAACAGACCCGTCAGGAAATCTAGCGCTAAGAGGACATGATGGGGCGGCAGTGTGCTGTATGCTTTCAGTTACGCACGGCGCAGGTTGATGGATTGCACTGTAATCATGTGTTTGTCACAGGAGGAAAAAGACAGAGTACGTCTGTTTGATCAAGGCCTCCATCGTAGTTCTGAATCATAGAGCAGTATAGATATGTAGAAATACTGAAATAGCAAATGGCAGAGCCTGATCTCAAGGCCACTGGGAATATAATAGGTTCACATAAATGCTAGATGTTAAGTACAGTACTGGGGTTGCATTCGTTTAGGAAAGAATAAGACGAAACGGTTGTAAGAAAAACTGTCGGGTGGCACCTGGTGGTTGGTCAGCCCCTCTGGCATGGGGCTCAGCTGGGGAGGAGGATGCTTCACTTCTGACACTGCCACATCCAGGTATCCTGCATCATCCTCCTCTTCTGCAGTCATTCAGAAAGAAAGAAGGAGAAGGGTTAAAAAGAGAAAGAGTTTGTGTGCGCGTGACAGAATGAGACAGAGAAAAACAGGGAGGCAGCCTTCAGATCTCTCTGCAGCGAGAGACACACTAAGTTTATTACCTCGAAAATATGAAGAGAGAGAGAGAGAGAGAGAGAGAGAGAGAGAGAGAGAGAGAGAGAGAGAGAGAGAGAAGCAGAGACAGAGAGAGAGACAGAGAGAGAAAGACAGACAGAGAGACAGAGAGAGAGAGAGAGAGAGAGAGAGAGAGAGAGAGAGAGAGAGAGAGAGAGAGACATAGAGAGAGAGAGAGACATAGAGAGAGACAGGGAGACAGAGAGAGAGAGAGACATGGAGAGAGAGAGAGAGAGACATAGAGAGAGACAGGGAGACAGAGAGAGAGAGAGAGAGAGAGAGAGAGAGAGAGAGAGAGAGAGACATAGACATAGAGAGAGAGAGAGAGAGAGAGAGAGAGAAAAGAGAGAGAGAGAGAGAGAGAGAGAGAGAGAGAGAGAGAGAGAGAGAGAGCGAGCGAGAGAGAGAGAGAAAAGAGAGAGAGAGCAAGAGCGAGAGAGAGAGAGAGAGAGTGAAAAGAGAGAAGCAGAGAGGCCTTCAAAAACAAAAGAAACTTTCAAAACAATACCGTCTCTCTCTCTCTGTGTGTGAGTGAAGGAGGCACACAGAAGTGTGTCTGCAAAAACACGATCCAACACATTCTCATTTCCGCATTGGCACAAAGACATTTGACAGTCTCAACAAAAAAAAAAAAAAAGAAATCCCCACTTCACCCGTAACCATAAAGACACAGATACCAAAAGCTTCCACCGTTCCAATTAAAGACTTTGGAATGATAACAGAGGATTGGTGGGAAATAAATATAATGCCGTGCAGATTTCCCTCGATCAACACCTAAAAATAGCAGCACTGGCCTCTTTACCTCTCCGTGATGGCTCACAGTGATGGAGATTTGTTTGAGGCGTGGGTCTGCTATCTATGGTTTATGGATACTCCATTAACGGATGGTAATCTCTCTCTATTGTTGAGCAATGGTTCCTATAATGCAACCTATATTGTAGCGCATGGGGTTGCTTCATCCTTCCATTCTCACACAAACACACATCGAAAAACTGTACTCGACCACATCGTCTGTCTTAAAACTGAGAAGTCTGTTTTATTTATTATAGTTATAATCAGTGAGATCTTTCTTTTGCACAGTGCTTTCATTTCTCCCTGAGGGGATTTGTATAAAAGAAAAAAGTAAAGACTTTCTCCTCTAACTGCCTTGAACACTACTTTGGCTTGGCTGGCTTTGCACATAAGCAACTGCCTATAATTCAAAGAGTAACTGTAAGGAGTTAAAACCCAGACTTTATAACCAATACCCATTATTCAGAGTAGGACTTTTCATCCAGCTGACCAACATTTACAAAACTTCTCAGACATCCCCGCATTACCCAATTGATCTTTTCTCTGCAGGAAGGAAACTTTTCGCATGACGGCAATCTTGGTCTTTTCGAGCCCATCCTTCGTTCCGCTTCTTGCCGCCTTCATGAGCTGCTGAACCTGGTTGGAAGGAGCCAGACAGAAAACAACGGAGGAGCTTTAGAGTGCGAGGAAAGTGCCATGCTGTGCAGACTTGATAACCTACGGTGCTCCTCTGGGAGAGAGAAGGAGAGAAGTGGCGCTCAGTCAGCGGGCTCATCATGAATCTCACCATCTGCGGCTCCCTGTGGGTCGCCGTACAGCCTCTAATCAGAGAGACTATGAGCATGTCATCTAGAGATTATGGTAACAGAGTGAGCTCCACATCAGAGCTGCGTTGCGAAGTGTGGGAGAATTCAGCTGACCACAAACTCCACCCTGAGCATCACAGAGGCCCTGCAACCAGACTCCACAGACCCACAGGGTCACACGGGGTGCTAGTATTTTTAAATGATGCTACTTCGGGAAAGTAGGTCATTAATCGGGTGCAAGTTGCACTGGTGTTTATGGAAGTAAATACGCTGAATATTACTTAATAATTCATGTGTCCCATGAATGTGTCTTGATGTTAAACCAGGCAGGGAAAAAGAGAGAGAGAGAGACCAACAGAGAGTCTCAAAGCAAAGTCACAGTCCAAAGGAAAGCTGGGAAGGATGGTGCAGAGAGTCAGTTAAGCCTTTGAGTCCGCTGAGCATACAACACAGCATATTTCAGCTCTGGGTGATCATCAATCCTATCGACAATCATCAAGCAGAGTGATTTGAGCTCTGCGAAGAAATGGTGTGATATAGCTGTGTTCACTTGCTGCTGGAAATATACCTTGATGTCATAGTTGTGCTTGCCAGACAGCCTGTTGGCCAGTTCACGTTTGGTCCTGGCACAGCGTTCCCTCAGCCCACTCACTTCAGGAGAGAGCTACAGGTGTTGGACAGGGACAGGCAGGGCATGGGGGGGGGGGGGTGGGGGGGGGAGGTCGCGTTTAGCCACAAAAGACGTTGAGGAGGAGGAGGAGGAGGGGAGAGGAAATAGAAAAAAAGGGAAATGGAGGCAAAATAAGCGACGCAACATTGGGAATTAATCACAAGCATAGAGAGTGGAGGCTCGGAGCACTGCTTTGGTCAAAGTGGTGATGATGTATGAGACTGATGGACTTACAGAAGGAGGGTGAGGGGTGCAGGCAATAATTAAAGAAGCAAACCGTCACAGCTTTACCAGGCTGCTCAAATTAAGAAGTAAACTGAACAAGACAACTTCAGGTACACTCGGTGAAAAATTAATCGGGCAAGTAATTAAAAGCTCTGCGTTCTCGATGAAGGCTGTGTTCGCCGGGACGTGTTGTCGGGCCGTAATAGTCAAGCTTTTTGTTTTTTCATTAATTCTTCAAACGGCTGAATTCTTCCTTTTGTTCAGCGGCCTGGGACAAGCATGCCAGGAGAAGTGTGGGGGGGGGTTTCACTCCACACCTCCCTGTAATTACCTGAGCTCCTCAGTCCCAACACAACGACTTTTATAGATTTTTTTTCCTATGGCCTCGGGATCTTCTTGGATTACAATGGAATTATATCCATAAATAAACACCTTCAATATGTAAAAATATGTATAGGCAGGTATAAAGCTATACATTAATAATGATTCAGCTCAAGCGTAATATTATTTCCTTTTTGTTTTTAGCATGACTCCAAATGTTCCCTTTGCCTGCAGAGGCGCATGCACGTTAAAGAGCTGGCGAAGCATAAAGAAAATGCAGCACGACGTGAATGTGCACACAGTGCCATCATGTGGAAGGCTGACACTGTGGAGCCGCGCTGCACAGCACTGATCAACAGGAGAGAGGCAAGGAGGTGTGAGGAGGTTTACTTTCATCCGGCAGTCAAGTTTAAGGCCTAGACGGCACGCTATGCATGTTTCAAGTTCTTTATAGTTTCCTTTATTCTTTTATTAGTTCTATACATTAATAAAGAGGATTGCGCCAGACGAGCAGGAAATGAAATATTCTCCTTCATTATTTTTGCGCTGGAAACCGACCAAACAACCTGGCAGGTCACGATGCCATGTCAAATAAACAGAGATGATGATGTGTGTGAGATAGATACACACACACACACACACACACACACACACACACACACACACACACATCAGGCATGAGAAACACACACTCTTTAATACTACCTTGCTCCGTGTTGGTTGTTTGGTCTCGTTATCAGACTGTTCATCATAGCTTTCAAACTCACTGGAGCTCCATCCATTGTCCGCAGCCAGAGGACGACTGTCTCTCTGAACATCTTCATAGATCATATCTGTAAACGCAACAACATATTACTCATCGGAAGCTCTAAATCCACATTTCAAGAAAGGACAAACATCCTGAACAAACATTATTCTGTCGCGGCTACTCACCTTCATCGGGAGAGAGGGGATCCTCACCTGGAACATCATCATAGATCACCTCTGGAGCCTCCGCCATCTGTGGCTCAGCTTCAGCCGCATTTAAAGCTGGCAAAGAGAGCCGGTAGCAAAGTACACAAACACTGTTTTTAAATAGAAAAAGAGAGCGTGGTGCCTTCTCTATCTTTTATCTCCCTTTCTGTTTGATAGTTGCACCTCCTGTTGTTAGGGCTTTTAACATGTCTCCACTAAAAACAACACACACACACACACACACACACACACACACACACACACACACACAAAGGCATGTACACGCAGCTCCAGACTAAATTGCCTGAATCCTTTTTGGCAAAGAAGAATGGATAAAAGACGGCAGATCTTTGAGCCTCTGGTTAGGAATTTACTACGTCTTCTTCCTCACGCACATCCGGCACGTCGCTTGCGCATATCGCCGTAATGGCTCGGTCCGCGTGACGCAACGTGATCGTATCCAGCTTGTTTAAGCTATTGACCCGTTCTATCTCCACTCGGTAGGATATGTCATTAACTGCTTTGAAACAGTTTCGGGCCTAATTTAGCTCGCTGAGCTTTATCGATTTGGTTTTAAACTGTGTGTCTGTAACACTTTCTCCTAAAGCCTGAACAGCAACAATCACTGTTTTCAATTAATCTGATTGGAGGTGTGCGTTCTGTCATGGATTATTCAGCAGACTTCAATCTAAAATTGGAAATAACCTTGGATACGATCCAGGGGATGAACAAAGAGCAAGTGTTCCTCTACAAAAGAGGATTAGCGACACAAATGTTCTTTATATACATCGCTCACTTCCCGGCGCTTGTGCATTCAGAAAGGATTGAAAGTAGAGAAGAAAACAACTGGATTTCGGCTATCAGCCTGACTATCAGCACATCTTCAAAGTGACTGGGCCTCTAGGGAACATGGCTTGTTATTTCAAATGTGTTAAACCAGAAGTTCCCTCGCTGTGTTTTCTTACTTTTACTTAACTTTTCTCTACAGCGACACGATGGCACTCAAACAAAGTCATCTATAGGTCACGATGACGACGCGCCGCCATTACGAACATGCTAACGCGGCACATGTCAGAGAATCCAGAATGACATGATCGCTTTAACAAACAGGAAACACTTTGTTATTCATAATGATCCATGTAAAGCACATTTGGTCAAACTGAGAACATGTTAATACATCTGCTTAATATTCCCTGCAGCAGTAGACTTCTCATTCGGATCACTAATGAAGTATTAATTGATGTTGTTTTATGTTTTTATTATTTCCTATTACTGTATTATAGGAGAGTGATCTAATACAGCTGCATTGTTTAGTTGGTTTAATACCGTGTACACGTTCAGAATGACAGCGTGGCTCTGTGTGAAAATGCATCAGAAGAGTGGGACATAAGAAGTGTCGTGCAGCTCTTTTACACATCTCTCATTTCTGAGCCACCTTCAAACAACAGCAGCACTGCTGACTGAGTCAAAAATCCTAAAGCAATTTTCCCCTCATGGAAATGGTTCTCTATTGATCCTCATCCGGAATTAATTGGATTCATGTCATGTCTGTGAAAGAAATCAAATCACGCCAGAGTATGTGTGCGTGAGCCGGTGCGCATTGTGTCGTTATGCGTTTGAATGGAGTGTGCTATTGTGTTTGTGCACATGGATGTGTCTGCACATAATGTGGGTCTGACCTCTTTCACCATGGAGATCAATGAGCTGCAAAGTGACCGTAAGTCTGTAATATGGTGTTCATGCCGCCTCTGATCAAGGTCAGGAGATGCAGTGTGCAGTACTAACAACATACTGGTGCTAAATGTATAGTGCCGCTGCCATTATGGTGTGCTCCACTACACTGTTTACGCAACTCTGGAGGCCCAATTGGTTTTCTAACAGATCTGCCGGCGATGTGAGCTCTGTAATTCGTAGGTGGAATGAGCCTGAAACCCAAGGTGAGCTTAAATGTAATCTTCTTCTCTTTTTTTTTGGTCTGAAATTGAACCATTGATGTACAATACAAGGTGCACCACTTCCCCGTCAATATCATTTAGTTCAGTACCTGCAGAGTTGTCCCTGGAGTCGTAGCTTTCCTTGTCGGTTTCTTTGCTGTGGTTTCCCGAATCTGTCTCCGTCTCCACAGCTGGCGACGCCACAGGAAGCTCCGGGAGCTCCTCTCCCGCAAGAGGAGCCGAGGTACTGAGCGCCGCAGCTGCTGCCGATACCCTGGAAGGTACCCAAATATTAGCTCGGTTAAACTAACACCCGAGTGCTGTGTGTCTCATTGCAAGTTCATTTCAGTGAGCCGAAGGGGGAGGTGGAGGTCAAAATAGTTCTTTGCCAGCCAAGCATGCAAATGCACAGAAAGATACTAGCAAAGTTTTCAGAACTACAGAGCGGATCTCATTAAGTTGTGTTGACGTTGGGGACAACTTCAGCATCATGTGGGATAAGTTCCTGATCTACTTATTTCAGAAGAACTTCTGCAAAAGGCCACACATATAAAGAAAAACTATAAATCCCACTTAGCGCTTGTTACTTTAGTTACATCACTTGCCCCGGAGCCCTGTCAAACCATTACCTGTCATGCCTGCAGCTTATCATAATCACTGCTGGCTGTTTGAATGGGAACATGCCCCGAACGAGCTATTAAAAAAACAGAGTGACATCACGGGGGAAAATCTTGTTGACACAGCGATCACATGGCCTGTGTTGATGCTGCCAGTGAGGGACTGTCCTCCCCCACATGACTGATAATGTGACAGGATGCAGCGTGTAGGAGAGCCCCATCTACACTAATTAAATCTGTCCCTCTAAACACCTCAGCAATGTTTGCAATGCCAGCAGCAGCGACTCAAGAGTGACGGGCGACTTGCAGACAAACGAGAAATGCCACGAAAATAATGTGCACAAAGTGCCGTTTCTTTGCAATCTGTATTCAGCTATCTTGCAAACCATTATCTTTTCTTGTACGGCACAGCACCAGGTGAACTTTGCATTAGGAGTCAGAAAGAGAGGAACGCCTGCAGACGAGGGTAAACAAACAACAGCAGGTAGTTTGCAGCATGTGTGTTACAATACACAGAATACTCCACAATGAAGATATGTGTACATATAATGTACATCCTTATCATTTAGAGTATTCTAAGCATTGCTTAAACACAGGTTGTGTTTGTACCATGCTTTCCCCTGTTGTGCCATAAACGCTCACCACATATCTGGAGGTAGACGTAATGACCTGTCAACATGCCGTATTAGAGCTACTGATAGTACACATTTGGTTTTGCGGCGGTGTTGAGCTGTAAAGTATTACTCCGCTGCGTTCTCTATGATGCCGGATCATTCGTCTCAATCTAAAACAGGACAAAAATGATCCGAACCCACATGAAAACTAAATAAAGACCTATTTGTCAACACATTTCTTACGATAAACTAATCTCTCGTCATAAAAATGGCTCGTGTGGAGAAAAGAGTGGAGTCGGGAACAATAGCGATACACCGACTGTGTGCATTCTTGTCAGGTGTGAGGGATTTGAGCGGCGTAGCGATCGATCCAGGCATATTTCTGCGCACCCCTTCACAACTTATCTGTGCCTATAAGACATAGTGAGTCATATAGCTCAAGGGGAGAAGCGGGAATCATTTTTCAATGCAAATGACATAGCCTGAGGCAGAGCACAGCCTTAAGGAGAAGCAGCCTGAATGCAAATCTCACACTTCCATCTGTTTCCATTCCCTTCAGCTACTGTGGCAGGGCAGTACGAGCTGCCATTAGCTTCACCCCCTTTCTGCCCCCCCCCCCCCCCCGTGTCTCTCTTGAGCAGAGCAGTTCTTTGTAACTGCACAAGCATTGTGCCGAACATACTGATGGAGCTCCATTTGTCCTCAGGTCATAAATCTCCTCCATAAACAACTGCCCACTCTTCCCATAATGCACCCTGTGCTACTGGCCCAAGTTCCTCTGTACATGACAGACTCTAATTAGAAAGCACTCCAAGTATTTTTGGATCATGGCTTCTCATTATATTTGTATACACGTTTGTTTTAAACTTGAGCTTTTACAGCATCACCTTTTTGTTTTGCTTTGACAGCACAAGGTACAACAAGGTGAGGGGGGGGGGGGGTGGCATATAGAGGAGTTTAACGGCAAGAGTCTAAAGTTCTGCAACGCTGCAAAAGGGCAAAAAAGTGAACTTAAACAAACCAAATGAAAAGTAACTTCGATGGGGGGGGGGGGGGGACTGTTGCAGCAGTGACGTTATACTGTGGAAGGTTGGAGCTCTGTACACATTAAACAGAAGTATACATGTCACGTTGTCATGGTGTCTTTTGTGTTGATCTCTTCATGGCTGAGGTCCCATGCCATGCGTTTAATGAAAACTATTTGTCAAGGGGTGATAAAGTAAGTGTCGGCATCAAACTCTGAAGCGCACAGAAGACTCACAGGAGAGAAACGCTGCCTCCAGCTTAATAGCTGTAATGAGCTGATGTGCTGTCATCGCAGCGTTAAGAAAAACTCTGAAATATTTCTGCAATAACAATCGCAAAGTAATTTTGGCAATATTATTCTAAAACTGCTGACAGATATGGTGGATGTGCTGACAGTCTTAACACCTTGATGGTGGAAAGTGCTATTGATAGCTCTTCTTTCAAAAAGCAGACTATTGACTAAACCAAAGTGGAAATGTGCACTCAGCAGAAATCCCCCTGCGTGAGAAATTGCCAAGACCTCACTGTGACAGTACTGCACACACGAACACATAAGCACACACACACGTATGCGGTCGTTCATGCACACACACACACATATATATGTACACAGCACGCTGTAGACACTGCACACACGCACGCTCACACCTGTGCATAAATACAGGCCCCTCTTTTCAGCACAGGAAAGCCCACAGGAATCCAAACCCTGAAGTCCACTGTCAGTGGAGCACACTTCCTACAGCTGAAGCACAGGTGGGAGGCCTCACTAAACATCGGGGCCCAGAGAGGCTGCGGGATTCTGATACCATCTGAAGAGACCAAAGAGGGTTTGCAAGTCTTTCTCATGGCTTATTTCAGCGACGGTTATTAAAGTATGTTAAACATGCAGGGAAGTAAATGTAAAAATGAACTTCTTCAGTATGGTATCTATATGTTAACGCGTTCCCCTGTATGAACATGGTACAAGCGTTTCAGCTACACTCTTTATTTAAGTGTTTATTTCATTTTGTTTTATATCAACTAAAGGCATTAAATGCCCGTCTTTCAATTAGAAAAGCTCGGGTCAAGTAAGATAAAGTATCCTAAATAAACTAAAGTAAACTAAATCTGTCCATCGGCTCCGGGGCTGCAGTTCTGCGGGTGACTTTGACTGCCGACCTCTCAATGGAGGCGGGAGCGAAAAGACAAGTTGCTTAAGAGGAATCAATAGACTATCACATTACCATTTACTGAGCTGAGGCCTTGAAGCAAAATGTCTTCTTGATCGTATGAAAGATGTTGTTTGACTGCAACAGGGTTAGGTTTTAATAGGCTGGGGTTTCAACGTTTCCATATGTTGACGTAGGAACTCTCATTCCTAATTTCTCATTTTAACCAAATCAGAAGAACAGTGTGAGATGTGCCCATGCAGTTTGTTTCACTTCTTTGTACAGAGTTTTGCACACCCACACAGGTGTTTTAAGTTATACTGGCTGATTGGACCTCTGCTCAGGTTGAAGGTAGGCGGCCCTGTGCTGGGAATTACGAGCGGTATAAGACGGAGTGAAAGTGCAATTAGTCCCACATTAACTCGGCGCAGCAGCGCTAACAGGAGCTGAGGGAGCTGTCACTCACACAGTCGTACACGCCCACACTGTCCTGAGAAGAGGTCTAATCAGCCACAATAATTGAAATCACCTGTGTGGGTGTTCCATAGGTGTGCAGGGCTTTCAACTTGTGCCACCACCCGATTAAGATGAATGGAATTTAATCTGTGCTACTAATAAAATGACATTTTAAAAGCCCGACAGAAACATGTCCTTGCAGAAACGGGTCCCAATTGATATTCCACACGCTGTAGAAAATAATTGGACCTCTTTAAAAAAAACAAAAAAAAAAGGCAGACATTTATTTTCACAGCAGGAAAAACACAGGTGCAATTAATACAATTAATTCGCATTTAATTTGGGTGACCCAGTTTATATTCCCAGTTATTGTAAACACTAGCTCACAGGGAAAGGTGTATAAAGACCATTATTTTAATTAAACCAGCGAGTTTATTATTTACACCTTTATTTCTGCAATAAAAGTCCAAATGTTACAGTAAAAAAGACTTATTATTATCATTATTCACTGCTTTGAGCGTCACAAAATAATATCAAATTACTATTTTTCTATTGTTTTACTCCCTCCACTGTATCAAGGTGGCAGCAGAACTCTTACAGATGGCTACCTCAAAAACCAACATTGTTTGAATGACTTCATATCACTAGGGTAACATGGAAAAACATGTATTTTTGTGTCATTGGGTGGATGCCTTTTTAAATGAAATCCATCTCGACACTGCATTACAGAGCATAAGCAAGGCTCATCCCATTATACTGTATGCATCATCGTGAATTAGGCAATCATGTGATTCCCCCTCTAGGATTGTATGAGCAACGTCCCTCTATTCTTGACATTACCACTTGTCACTGTGGGTGTGACGTGCCATCTGGCATCTAAACGTCGCTCAAATAGATGCGGCGTAACATCGCGGTATCTCATACCCACTGTTGCGTGTTTGGATTGAGTGTAAGCATGACATTACATCAGACATAATGACATAACACTGATGTGGTTTAATGTTGAGTTTACTTTCTCCACCGCCCTTTAGTCATTTTCCCCCATACTGTAATAAGAATCAAAGGCAACTTACCCGCTGGGTGACTCATTAACTGGAACATCTGTCAAAATGAAGAAAACAGCAACCATGAGACAAACTTTGTCAGAATTTTAAAAAGACAGCTTGATAGACTGTGACTTATCTCTTACTGTAGAGCTTCTCAAAACCTAAAAAGAATATAAAGTTACCGTCAAAAACTAAATCACACTTGCTTACATGGAGGACACTTAAGTCTGATATAATAAGTAGATGGTGTAAGGTAGTCAAAATTATAATTTTGCATGGTGGTATTGTGTTTTCAAAGTAAAAGTAGGTACAAGGAAAGTGCTATTAAACAAATGTCATGATAGATTTCCTGTGGATCCCACCATGTAAACTCATATCATGTGGTGAGGGAAGGGTGTGATACCAGCTGCTCTCAGTTCCAGACCTCCACTACACACTAGTATCAACGCCCAGAGTTCCCCTAGCATCTCCACAGTCCACTTAAGCTTACATAAGCTTTTTAATTTAGCATTAAATCGCTCCACTTTGTCCAACAGAACTTCTCCAAGACCTAAATCTCTTTATCTGGGTGTTTAATTACGAAGGCCAGTTTGGCCACATTCGCCAGGTAGTAAATGTATCATACTTATATCTAAATAACTTCATCCAATTAAGGGGAAAGTTAACTCTCCTCTATCTGCCTGAGGCTCCAATTAAATCCTGTTAAGAGATTAAATCCACATATGAGATGAAGTCACTCACACGGTGTGTGGCTATGGGATCAGATCAAACGAAGAAGAAGAAACTAAATCTAAAAATCTAATCACCTAAAATATAGGACCTAGAAAAACTGTAATTTATACAAAGTCACCTCTAGCGTCAAAACTTCTACTCCCGCTCAATTCATCAGTAAAGTTAACCATGATCCAATATTAGACACAATATTATATGTATAATAATTAGGCCATAACCTAAATAATCAATAACGTTACTGCTTGGTTATTTTTTATTAATATTATTATATTTTAATTAGTTAGCCTAATGTAACATTTTTGACATTTTTAGGCAGTTTGTGTGCCGTTTTACCGGAAGTTGGATGGAAATATTGATCAACGGTGACCGGAAGTCGGGCGAAGAATGAGGAACACGACTTCCGGTAAGTCAGCTGTGTTTTCTTAGCTGGCTAGCAAGACACTGCTTATATTCAAGTATCTTATTACTGCTTTAGCTTTGTTCAGAGTTACAGGGTGTGCGGAACTCGCGGTTTTAATGTGATTAACGGAGCTAGATAGCGAAACTAGCCGTTAATTGTCAACAAAATAAACATCCAAACCGCCGCTGTCTCTTCACACGTTGTGGGTGTGAGGCAATTAACGGACCGGTATTTTATTTTGAAAAAGAAAAAGCAACGCTTGTCCTAGCGTACTTCCGTTTCGTTCATTTTGACGAGTGAAACTTCCTTTCCTTTAAAAATGTTTTCCTTTTCCTATTTTTCCTTTTTCTGCACTATAGCCTATTGATTTTATACACCACTTTTTAAAATTATTTATTTTATTTAAACCTTTATTTAGTTAGTTTGTAATGTTGATTTTGAAAAGTGCTATATAAATAAATAAAGCATTATTATTATTATTATTATTATTATTATTATTATTATTATTATTATTATTTATGTATTTTATTATTATTATCCTCTCCCAATAGTTTAATTAACTGAAACATACAATTCGTTTCACCATTAATAACTGCGGACATGTATCCCAATGATCTAAATAATAAGGAATATGTTATATATATATTTTTCACAAAACACATTAGAAGAAGAAATTGATTATTGTCCAGTGTTTTGTAGGAATAATTATTTTAATGAATAAGTGGTTAAAATGTTCAAGTAGCCTACCCTGCTCATCAAAAGTGCACCTTAATGCTAATTAGGTTTCCTACTTTTACTTCAGGGAAGTTGTGATTTACACTTTATGTTATCACTCATTTACCTGCAGTAGGAACTGAAGCTACTTCCTTGGTGAGGTCGCCCTCCTGTCCAGCAGGGGGCGCAGTTCTGGGAAGTTGTGTGCAGTCTGTGCCTGTTTGTGATGCACTGCCTGATGTCTCACTGTCCTCCTTTTCTGACAACTGGACAGATTTAACAGAGTCCGAGGTGACCTCTTTACTGTCCCCCTGAAGTTTCTCCTCATCCGCACTGTCCTCAAATGAAAACGCTTCCCCTTGCTCCTCATCTTCCTCCTCTTCATCCTCCTTTGGTGGTTGCTGTTGAGACATCACAGTAGACATAATCCCTGAAAAAGAGACAAAATACAAGTGTAAATAGTTTGTTCCAAAATGAGTTGACAGTGACACCTAAGATGAAAAAATGATTGACACAACATAATCAAAAAAGATTTTAGTGTAGAAAAAGACGAGGCCACTTAAGGCTTTGAATGACAGAATGATAACACTTAATCTTGTATAATATTACACATATTTCAGATCTCTATTCTAGTCTATATTCTTTCTTCAGGGATTTCCAAGCTTTGAAATATTGCTCTACTATGAATCAAAAGCACAGATTGCCATCTGTAACGGCTGTAACCAGTCGTTCCTTCTGCACGTGATAATGAGCTAATGGACCGGGGAGTTATCGCTTCCTTAATCTGCTATCTCCTACATTAAGAGTGTTGTCTTAACTTCCATTCTGATTGGAATTATTTGGATATTGGTAAATGCACTGAAGGATTGGACTGGTCTTTATAAACATAGCAAAGCTGCTTTACAAAAACAGCCACATGTAAAACCATTTTAAGATATAAATCAGTGTTTTGCCAAATAACCTGAGCTGAACTATACAGTGTGTTCACAGCAGAAAGCTGTGTTCTTCCGTACATGCAGTAAAGTGTACCAAGTGTTTTCTTGCAGTGCATAAAACTTTTTCAAAGTGTACTAAATAAATTAAATACAATTCAGTTTATATGAACTAATGGGCAGAGAGAGAGACGTACAGTTTAATCCTATAAACATGACATATGGCCGTTAGAAAGACTCAAAGAGTCTGACGAGGCTTAATGGCAGATTAATTAACATACACACCCGCCGAGGAAAACATGTGCCCTAACAACAGACCTCAATTATCTAAGAGGCTAATTTCATTGTGTCCTGAAAACAGATCTGACAGCAGACCAGACAATTAGGAATTCATTTTAAAAAATAATGAGAAATCAATACAGGCGTGCAGTATATGCAAACGCATAATATGTGTTACAGTGATTTTTAGACCCATGGTGCTTCCTCAACAAATAGCTGCCGGTCTAAATTGTCAACTGCAATTATGCAAATTAGAATAGTTGTGAGCATATTTTCAAAATAAAATGGAGATTTTCCATGACGCACACTCGCTCCCAAGGTATTAAATTGCTGCACACAGTAATTGTTACATTATTACACAAAGTGGGGATTTCCTCTGATGTAGCGGCTCAGTTTCTGTGCATGTTAATGTACCGCTCAATGAACCCGGCATCTGCTTTGCATTCTGATTAGCAGTGAACTGCTTCCAAAGCTGGAACATTCTTGGGCTTGATGGGGCAGTTTGTCGGGCTCCTTTGGGAAAATGACAGCATGGAGCGGAGGTGGCTGAAAGCAGGCCGGCTGTAAAACTCACTGTCAGCATGTTGTTTAACCTGGATACATGGGGCTGTCTCGCTGTCAGTTATTGCTCTCATTATCTTTTACTGCTGCTCGCTGACAGCTGTATGTGGGCATGATGTTCGTTAGCACTGTAGTTCAAGCACAAGGGATGGCTTTGAATCCTTAACTACCAGCAAGTCTTTAAGATACTTTGAAATAAAAGCAAGCGCTGTTCTTGTTTATCAGTACGATAGGCCACTTTGGACCCGGCCACCTCCCTTCCTGTAGCACACACACGCAGTTTTTCAAGTCGCCCCACACATCGGTCAAATCAACAATGAGTCCTTTGTGGAGGGAAAACTTCTGCTCAGACTCAGAAAGCATTGTTTCTACATTCGTCACTGCAGCGCTGATTAGCTCACGGGTCACTGGGCCTCGGCTGTGCAGTCTATGGTATATAACACTCGTACACCTTGTGCTGGACTGTAATGAAGGACGTGTAAGTATTGTACTTAAGCACAACTCTGAGGTACTTGTACTTTACTTGAGTATTTCAATTTCCTAATACTATTCCAGTGCAGAGGGACATATTGTACTTTTTACTGCACTACATATATACAACATATATATATATATATATATATACAACATATATATATATATATATATATATATATATATATACATAATGAGTACTTTTGTACTTTTAAGTATATTTGATGCTAATACTTTTGTATTTTAACTTAAGTAACATTTTTGGTTGCAGGATTTCTTGAAGTACTTCTACACAGTTGCTTCTTTGACTTAAGTAAAAGATCTGAGTACTTCGTCCACCACTGCGTTTAACTTGTGGGGGGGGGGGGAGGAGGTTTTTTGTCAGAAGGCAGCAGCTTCCTCTCTTAATGAACGCTATAGAAACCATCAGTGTAAGAGTTTATTACAAGTTCTTGCCACTGTACTTGAAACAACAACGCGGATGGTGAAGTTCAGCTTGAGCCCACAGTTTTTCGCTCAGCGTGGCCCCCGTCAGAGTCAAAATGACAGGTATTCTCTGCAACTTTCTTTTGAAGGAAGGCAATTGGACAAGCCATCAAACAGACTCCGGCTTAGAAAAATAAAGAGCCACTGGGAGTGGAGCTTTGTGAAAGCTATTCTTAAGGGGAAAATAAGATACATCACAGAATAGAGATGAAACCAACTCCTACACACCCCCGCCCCCGCCCCCGCCCCACATCGAGCTCTGAGAAGAGCCCCGCTGTGCTAATGAGTGAAGGGAAGTCGCTTGTGAATGGAGGAACGTGAGGTGTGTGTACACTTTCATTGGTGATCCGTGGTACGCCAGGTCACACATTTGAAAACCTCAAACGTTATATTATGTTTAAAATGTAGAACTTCTTGCATTTGCATATTTAGTGTTGTTTTTAAATATGATTTAGCGGTGGGGGTTTTTCTTTTTTTCATTTTGTGATTACTGAGTTGGATCTTGAGGGTTCCTGGCATCTTATTTAGGTTGCCTCATGTCATCTCGGCTCCCTTCCGTACTGTACTTCACGTCACAAAGCAGTGCGGATGTGTAATCTGCTTTAAAAATGGAATGAAAGGACAAAGTTTCAATACAAAACTAAAGAAAAACCAGATTTTGCAGATGTGCTGGGCTGCATATTTAATTCTAGCCACTGATTTACAGAGTGCTATGTTTGACCAACTGCAGACAAACCTCACAGCCATTGGTCAGTGGCAGTCGGGTATATCAATAGACAATGGCGGAGAGCAGCAGCTGGTGACGACTGAATAAACAGCATTGGAAAATGTAACAGAAAGTCACTGAGCGTCCAGATACTTCAGGATTTTCCTTAACAGAAAATGGCACACGAACACTCAGACAATGAGAGACCAGCAGAACAGTGCCAGGCACTGCCGCCGCTTCCCCGAGGACTTCCTATCGAGAGATACAAATGTGGCTTGGCCAATTTTAGGAACTGCTGAACAGCTCCTGTAGAAGGCTCAACAGTGAGTGGGAGGCTGTTCACAGGCATTTGTGGATTTCATGTTGCTCTACCAAAGTATTTCTTCTACACAGAAGAAGTATACTGCATTATATACGAGGAAGGTTTTGAATCTTCTGAAGACGGTGTGCCATAGGACATGTGGAATGTCATGTCCCACTGTAAACACCACATGATTAGAAGGTTATCTGGGCGTATTTGTTTGCCGTCCTGTCGCCACTGTTGAGACATTCAGGGACGTGTTATTCGTTCAGGATCCAGTCCGGCCTTCAGATGCCCTCTGCCGCAGAGAGCCGCTCCAGTAACGTCAGTCCACAACGGCAGTGATGTGCTGATGGTGTCACGCTAGTCAAGGACACGGTGGGAGTAAACTCCACCTCCCATCTGGCCTTTGTGCTCGCAGGCCAATAGCGTTCTGGACTCGTGTGTAATGAACAAACACTGAACAAAGATCAGAAAGTTCTCGATGTGTTTACCTGGAAAATACTTCAAATAAATCTATCTCTTCCCTTCTCCCAGCTAACTGTATGTAAAACCTTATTCAACAGTATTTCACAATGAATAAAGGTGTTGCATCATTGCTACGATTAGCTTAGCTTAAGAAGCCATGACGGGCTGAAGGCTGTGACTTCTGTAGGGGAGGATGAGAAGTGTCCTGACAGCCAGTACAAATGAAGGAAAGTCATTAGTCACTTAAAGGTTTCTTCATTCTTGATTAGTGTCTTGTTAGTCACCTTACTATTCTGTTCAAGCTCACCTCTCGTATCTCAGATATCTCTCTATCCTATGCACATCTTAGAATTGTATTTCCATAAAGTTCTCACGAGAGAGAGATGCTGAGATATCCTGACGTTCAGTTCCCCCACAGAGTGATTCAAACTGTGAGGGTGGTGCAGAGGGACTGACGGGACAGGTGAGCGGCACAAACACAAGGTGGAGTTAGTTACTGTAGTTTGGCCCACTTCTCAAAGGGGTCAGCAGGTGGTGCGGCACTTTTAAAACACTTCACGCAAACATAACTCATTCAGTGTCACTCACACGTGTCAGATGTCTGTCGTTTAGGAGTCGCAGAGAGAAAGATGCTCCTCCTAACCGGAGGATCCTGGTGTTTGTAAGTTAATCCAGTGATAGTCGTCTGTACATCCACACTGCAAATAATAACGGTTAATGCTGCCAATTAGGCAAAATGTAAACGAATAGAGGCTGAAAAGAAATCACGTTGTCGACCACAGTGAGGCCCAGAGGACGGAGGTTGTTAACAAATAGTTAAACACTCCCTGCCTGCAACACGCTCACCACGCCTTTCAAACTCCACACTGTCAGGTTCCAACCCCGAGCTGACATGTCATCAGGGTTGTTTGGAGAGAATCTCAGACTTGACACAACTTGTCACAGAAGAACTGTTTTTAAAAGCGTTTTCCCCAAAGCTCAGTTATCTCCATGACACAAGTACAATCTTCCATATGTTCTCGTTCACTTCTGCTAATTGTTTCTACACATAAAAGGAAAGCTGAACAACAGACACATGTTTGAACATTACGTGTTACTTTATCTTCTTTAGTAAACTTATAGCTCAGTAACTTAAAGAGTTCACCACCAGAACAAAGTCTTTGTGTGTGTCTGTATGATAGATGTGTTACGTTACTATTAGAAGTAGTTAAGACAAAAGTAGCTGCCTGTACAACAACTGAGCTACAACACTCGTTACTTGCACTTGTGTAGATCTAAAATGTCAGATGCAAACAGTCTCTGACAGTTCAGTTGACCGAAGTCTTGTATTCCCACAGTCAGTTTGTTGCCTGTGGCATCAGTCGTTGTGTTTGTCTGATGTTCGCTGTTGTACAACCCTGCGAGGAGAGAGAGCGCTCCAATCATAGCAGATACAACCCATGAAAATATCCTCCTGAATGAAAGAGTTCAGTCAATACAATGCTTGTAGAGCAGAGCAAAAGTGTGTGTGACATGATGCAAGTGTGACCACTAAACACCGCAGGTGAGCCTCATCTTACACACGTCCCTGAATACCTCCTGTTAGTTAATGATCTGACCGTCCCATGGGGATGTAGTGAGGTTGTAATACAATACACTTGTGAACATTTGGCAGGCGTGTCACCGCTATCAAATGACCGATTGTGTACTTGCGTGTGTTACGTATCGCTGCGTGAGTACAAATTCATGGGTGAATGTGTGGCGAAAGAGTTCCCGTTGATAGGGAAGTCTTTGTGGCCGCTTCAGGCCATGAATGGATTGTTAATGTGTGTTCAGAGTGTTGGACTGGGGACTGAGGAGAACAGAATGTGATACAGTGAGTCCATGGAGTTCCTTAAAAGAAAAGAAAAGGCACTTGGACATCCGGCCAGTGAGGCAGAAACTGTGCCCTAGCTTAAAATGCAAATGAGTTGGTCAGAGGTCTCTTAGCCCCCCCCCCCCCTCACCCCTCTCCTCCCTGTCTCCCCGCTGCTCAGAGTATAGAGGCAGCATGAAATCCATCCTGGGAGGGGCCATTGTACTCCGGGAAGCAACCGTCAAACTAGAATGGTTAAGGCCGGGCCCGGGCCAGGGGATCTCTTTGTATAGCCCGAGTCTGTGGGAGAGCACTGCTGCTGAAAAACAGCCGGCCAGAGGTGTGGGTCTGGGATGAGCCGGCAATCTCTCACTCATCCTTCCTGGTGTCTGTCTCAGGGACTGCTGCTACCATAACAAGGCCTCACACTCTGTAGCCCCGCCGGCTCTCTGAGGCAGGCTCAGGTTTAATCGTCCATGATGGTGAGCACTCTGCCAAAGGGCCACACGGGTATCTGCCATTCCCATCCTCTCCTCCTCCACGTTGCCCTTGTCCTCTCAGCTGCTCCTATAGCTGTCGGACTGAGACAGAGAGGCACAAAACAGCACACCCACCCCCAACTCCACTCCATCAATGGACAAAGCTGCTGTCTTTGCAACATGCTAACCATGCTGAGAGTGAGGAGGGAGAAAGAGGAGGGACACAATGAAGGAAGGGAAAGAGGGAAAGTGTTTAGAGGACAACAAATATATTCGCCTCTCACCTCAGTGTCTTCAGTAGTATGTCCTCCGAGAAGCTTCAGGCACTCCCTGGTGAACCTTTAATCCTGGTAACCTCCCATAAACTCTCAGTTTTTAGCACACTGCCGGGTCCAGTACAGTCATCTCTGTGGTCTCCTGCGAGGGCTGCAAGTGGCTGGAACAGATTGGAATTCTCCTGTGCTGTTTACTTTCCCACAACTTCTCCCCTGCACCGTGTGCTCTAGCAGCTCTAGATGAGGTAACCCTCTTTGCTCCCTCCCCTCTCTCTGCCTCTCTCGCTTCTCTACTTGTGTTCCTCCCTCTATCTCTGTCCCTCTCTTTTTTAGATGGGTCCTTTCCCCCCACTCAAACCCTCCAGTCTCATTCTGTCCTTTCTTTGGTTTTCTCCCTCCTCCCACTCTCCAGACCCCTGCTGCTGCCCAGACAGCAGCACAAAGCAGGGTGAGCGCTCGCAAACGCAACCGGCCAATGGCAGAACGGCAAAGTGAAGCATGCGGCCAATGAAAAGCCTAGAGGGCCATGTTTGCACCAATCAGGAGAGTTATTCAGAACAAGTGGGCAGGACAAAGGGAATTAGGGGCAATGCCGTCTCAGAGCACTTCCGTGTCAGACTGAAGTTGTCTGTTCACATGGTGCTGCAGTCAGCTGGATGAATGTCTCACCATTGGCTGAGATTTAAAAGCAAATGATTTATCCACACAAAGGAGATTTTAAAGGGAGCAAACATTTAATAACACTTACAAAGGCAAAAGTATACTTTACTCTTGTTAAATAATCATTTATGTAAGACTAGTATATTGTATCAAACATATAAACACTGACTGGTGTAAGCTTTAATGAGAGTGTGTGAGGAGAAAAACATCTGCAGCATTTGAGTTGTATTTTTTTATTTAATCAGGTACACACACACACACACACACACACACACACACAGCACAATATGATAAGACCAATGAGGCATGAAAGACAAGAACACCAGCGTTTATTCATTCACCACAAACATAACGTATGATATAAATATCATATCTCTATTGTTCAACAGGATTCATGAGGACATGGAATAAACGTCGGAGTATATTAAATTAAACTGAATGTAAAAGCAGCACAAAGTTCTTTCTGTAGACTCTGTAAACTGTGTTTATGTGAAGTAAACCAGCAGACACCGTACTGAAGAGCACCCTGGTGTCCAAATGAAAAAGAAAAATGAAAGGAATGCATCATTTTAAAGTTTTTACTGACGCAAAAATAGCAATTAAAGCATTAACGACACATTTAGTTTGGGCGTGGTTTATTGCTTCTTTAGTTACACGGCAGCTGTCTATCAACTTCAACTCTATTGTGCCCTGAGGACATATGTCTCGCATCCAAGCAAAACACAAAACAAAGACTTGAAGATAAAAACATAATAAAGTCATGAAATATATTAGAAGATAAGTGAAGACATGTGCGGAAAGAAATCCCCACTGGAGTTCACATAGCAACAAGGGTTGTTGTATAAACTGTATGATGAGCTGACTTTACATATCATTTAATACACTTTTCAAACTCTCCTTCCTGATCTCAGTATTTGTTTTACTTCTTCGTGAACGGCTTCATTCACCGGCGTTTCTATTTCCGCCTCTAATCACAATTACAGCTCTGCCGGCTCACGCGACGTCTAAGAGGTCGACTCCAGATGGTCAACTGGTTTAATCACATGTTGAAGTCCTCCTCTTACTCCAATCAATGAGTCACACGCGTGACTGAAGAGCAACGGGAACAAACACACACACACACCATGTCAACTGTTGTCCAGAAGATTTATTAAAACACATTGAACAATACACAGAATACAAATAAAAAGATGACAATTCACTTTTTCATTCAATTGCTATACAGCACAAATATCAGAAACATAACACTGCCTGGAGCTCATTGTCTGTAAATGCTAGATACACTAACGCCTCCCCGAAGTGAACCGTCATATCAAACGCTTCACATGCTGTGCATTCGCTGCAACATTAGGTGCCTTTTCTCAGGGTCTTTTGGTAGCTTTTGAAGCCATGTTAATAAGCATGTACATACATTGTTAACATATTTATAATATTAGACTGAAGCCTTTTATTTTCTAACAGACATTACATTCATACTGACTTCAGTTTGATTGCATTTCATTGGAGCGTGGTGTTTTAGACGTCGTCTCGTTGGTCGTCGCTCCAGAGGGGGGAAAGGGTTAATGAGAACATCACGGTGCACTCTGCAGTTCTATGGCAACACCGTCCGGCAGACATTCATCTTTTCTTTTTCAGTTTGATACATTAACCTGTTACGAGATGGACTTTAATCTCTGAAAAAATCTTTCAAGTATTTACATGTTTCTGAGGTTCTATCTGTCAAGCAAACCTAATACATGTCATGGTCAAGTAATCGATGGCGTGAACAGAAACACGAGGAACGAAGCAGCACTGAGAAACACGGGCAAAAGAATAGACTTATGCACTTCCTGGTTCATTTCAAGGTGCTTTGAAAATGTGTTGAAGCTGAATTTTAGTTGTAAGTTAAAGCATGTTGTCTGAGAGAGGATGGGGGAGGGGGGGGGGGGGGGGTGCAGTAACACAATCTCAGCGAGTGAACAGGGGTCAGAGGAGAGCGCCTGAGGACAGTACGAAAATACACTCACAGCTCTGTACAACGTTACCTCTCCAGTTTAGATCAGTCCAATCACAATCGTCATCTCGACAAAGTCAAAGAAGTGATAACACAAACGGGTAATGCCACTGGTCTTTGGAAAAAGAAAAAGATAAATATGTTTCAATAACAATTTGCACTTTGAGTCCAAACATTCGAGCAATGCCTTCATAGAAAAAAGGAAATATAGCAAGCTTAAATGTATAAAATATTGTTTTTACTTAGTGGACTGCCACTTAAGCACGTAAAAGGAGTGGATGGAATGGACAAGAGATGTAGCTAAACCATGCTAACGTGTCCTCACACCAGCAAAAGCAACAAGACATGAGTGAGACTGGAAGTTAGGACGTTATCTGAAGAGTAATGTAGTGAAACATTGGTCCTTAGAGGCTAACATCCACACAATATTCCTGCAAATGTAGGTTTAGACTGTATATGTATATCTTTATACACAGTCTTAAGGTTTGGACTGGAGGACTCACACAGCATCCAAGAACAAATCCCACTGCGTCATCTTCTTTAATGGCACCGAGTGACCGAATACATCTTATCTTACGTTAACATAAAGAGAGGCGAACAAAAAAATCATTTTGCGACAAATACTAGACTTAAAGTGACATTGTGCTATAAGCACACATGTTCTTATTCTGTTCTAAGGATGAAAGGGGAACTGGGAAAGTCCCCGGGATGTATGTAAGAGGAGAAAACAAAAAGCAACTCTCCACACAGGACTCTGTTCTCAGTTAGGCCTGAACATCTAAGCCCTGTATGTGGATGTAGACCAGATGAGTTCCTGTTTATAGTGCAGTCCCACTGGTCATGGCCCCAGGGTTAAGCTCTACAGCCACTACTAACATTCAAATATAATAAGAATCACAAATATTGTACCATACACAGAAATACTTCTCTGAAATGCGTTTTAAAAATCATTTTCGCCACTCCTGCAGCTTTTTCTTCTCTGCTCGATCTTCATGTAGGATTCCAAGCCAGGCTTCTGATTTCATCCATGTACGTATACATATGTTCACTATGATTAGACCTATGTGAGGTAAAATAAACAGCAGTCTCTGAGTATATACAGTGCAAGAAGCCAACCCTCACAGGTCACTGGTACTGCAGTGTGTCTGCAGGGTTACTTTCTCCAAATGACCAGCGGGTGGCAGTCTTTAGAGGATTCAGACAGACTGTGTCCAGCTACTGCATACATGATGAGAGTTTTTGATGCATTTAAATCAATACTTTATCCACTGGTTACTACATGAATGACAAAACACGTTTTTTCATTTAAAGTAACAATATTGGCCCTCAGAAAAACAACAGTACCCTATCAAAGTATGACTGAAGGCGTCCTTGACTCCTCTTCACAGGAAATAAGCTCCGGTAGGGCACAGTCACAGTGTACAGTGATCAGGCAGAAGGATAAAAGCAACAGGGCGCACGCAGAATGAAAAAGTCGAGGCTGCTCAGAATGATCCCCAATCAAGAGGCATCAGAAACTCAGTCATGCCAACTCGCTTGAGTCTCACCTTTTTGTAGTGCGAGGCTGAAAATAAAAAGTCCTCTTTTCGGAAAAGCTGCTTCATTTCCGGCACACATTAACAAAAGCAAATATCTACTGAAATACTTCTACAGGATCCTTGAAAGATAAAAGTGCAATCGTTAAGATAGATACATCTGCATTAATCAAAAAAGTGAATTCACTTTGGAGATTTTAAGTCAGGAAGGAGCAGGAGAAAGAGGAGGAGATGGGCGGCCGTCATCCATACAGATTCCATCCCTGGGAGTTTCTGACCTCGGGTCAGTTTTACAGAGCTGGTCTAGTCCTCAATACAGATGACATCACTAGGTTTGCCTGATTTAAGGTCAGGGGTCACCGCGTCTCTCAAGGAGTCAAGTGACTTCTTGTCCAGATGGCTTGTAGGGGGTGGAGGGCCATTAGAGGACACTAAAGAGGAAAGACATTTCATATTTTTGTGGTTAATTGTAACTAAATAAAAATCTATGTTTTGCTTTTCTTAGCATATTATAGTGAGAATTATGACATACAAAATGTTTTGATTCAGTGGTTTTCAAACAGCAAGCACAGTAACTTCAGAATCTTATTCAAAAACAAAACTGAAAGTGAGCATACCCAAAATGTCTGCAAACCCTCATTGTGTATGCAACTAAGGTAAGTAAGATAGGTCAAAGTTGAATAAGGACGTCGGTCTGTCAGCTGTGATAGATAGGACAGTTTGGAAGAGAAAACAAAGGAATTGGAATTATTACTCAAATAAGTTTGTCTCACCTGGTGGGTTTGTTTAAAACATGAACGCTTGTGTTTCTTGCCCTGTCTGAGGTCTTTGTGCTGTGATACTGATATGAGAACGGTCAATACAATCTTAGTACAAGTAGAAATCATCAAAATAAGACCTTCATGAGTTATGATGAACCACAATGATCCTTTCATTTAATTGCACCTCACAAAATGATAGAAATCAAATTATGTTAATTGTGCGGAAATTATGGAAAAGTCTTCTTAATGTTAGAAAACGTATCGGTAACACTTTCTATGGCAGCCATGTCTATGATGCATTATAAACATGTTTATAATGCATTATAAACATACTTATAATGCATTATAAACATACTTATAATGCATTATAAACATATTTATAATGCATTATAAACATGCATTATAAACATACTTATAATGCATTATAAACATACTTATAATGCATTATAAACATACTTATAATGCATTATAAACATACTTATAATGCATTATAAACATACTTATAATGCTTTATAAGTATACTTATAATGCATTATAAACATACTTATAATGCATTATAAACATGTTTATAATGCATTATAAATATGTTTATAATGCATTATAAACATACTTATAATGCTTTATAAGTATGTTCATAATGCCTTTATAGACACGGGTGTCATAGAAAGTATATCTACAAGTATTTAAAGAGTTTATATCAGTCTACTGACGGCTTCATTTCAGTTAGCAAACACTACAACTTAAGTTGCACGAACAACCTCCAGTCGCACCTGTTTCACTTCCCCTATGATACAACATGACGGTGTAAATGTAGATCCTTACCGCTGACGTAGGGTCCCAGAGGCATCTGACTGTAGTTCACCATGGCCTGTCCGCCCGGTCCTCTGAATCCTCCACCAAAGCCGCCGCTGTACATCTGGGAGCAGCCGAAGCCACCCTGGCTAAAAGGCTGAGGAACAAACACTCGTTATATCCTGCTGCAGGATACGACTTCACGTAACACGTTCATTCTTCCATACGACATGTAGCAGCTTTCAGGAGGACGGGGAGGGAAGTACATAAAAAACAAAGGAGAGCAACTCAGATTGCTGACTGTTTCCCTGGTTACGACAAGAGCGCACCGCTCGGCTGAAATCTCTTGTATAACGGAGAATAAAACACACACACACACACACACACGGTGGTGAACATGTGCAGGAGAGATGAAAGTAATGAGACAATGCCGCCTTTTAGTTAAATACTGAAAGCGTGGAAGCCGAGTGGTGAAAGTAAACAACTTAAGGCTCTGTTCCCCATTACACCTGGGGAAACTCTTCCACGGGGGATAGGGAGCTGGAGCCTCCACAGGTGTGTGCAGGAATAACGTGGTTGCTGAGTCGTGGATACAGAACACTTCAACGCTTTTTTGGGCCACAGCCTTTTATTTGTGGAATGTACTGAGCCCTACAGTGAGTCTAGTTTCCTCCCCAGCCTCCAGTGCGTAGTCACATCCGGCCAAGTACAAACCATTAAAGTAAAAACCTTCTAGTGCTGTAATTGAAATCTTAAAACAAATGGGCTCAGGTAGCTTTTCTATTAAGGAAATCAAACTGGCTTGCATTTGATTTTAGATAATTAATTACTTGTTAGAGGAGTAATTCATCTACTCACGGGAAGAAAACTTAAATAAAGAATCTAAAAACGGAACATTTACAACTTGTGCAGTATAATCCAACGGTGCTGGATATATGAGACTTGGATTTTACTGCAGTAGTTGTTTGAGAGTTTGTAAACGTTTTGCTGTGGTTAAACGCGGCGTCCTTTTTACTTCAATTCATCAGAAATTGGCGAGGTGAGTAATTGATATACAAATGGTGATTTTGGACGGGGAAGTATTCCTTCAGGAGAGTTGTCTGACGCCCCTCTGACCTTCTCGACCGGCGTGTCTCGCCTCACCTGCTGTGGTGGAGGCTCGCTCCCTCGGCTGGTGAGGCGGCTCAGGATGTTCCGCTCAGACATCTGCAGGCGCGCCGACACCGGCGGGATCCTGGCCAGCATGTTGGGCAGTCGCGTCACATCAGCTTTCATGTCACTCAGAAGTTCCTCCAGCTGGTTCAGCACTGTAAGAGCGTGAAGAAACACACACACACACACCACATCTACTTGTTAACACTCATTTAATGCCGCAGCATCTCGCATCATTTAGAGAGGAAGAGATCAATGAGAGAAACCACGAGGGCGAAACGCAGGACAAGAATGGAAATAAAGTTATTACTGCCAAGAACTGAACACCATAAAGAATTTCCACTAAGGGTCACGGACAGGAACCTTTTCAAAACATAACATTTTAACGCCTACGTTTGTGGTCTTGGCTCAATCCCACACTTCCCTCCTACTAACCACTGTAAGCATGTGACAGGGAATCTAATTAACATAAAATGAAGCCACTGTGTCAAACAGGATCTTTACCGACTGCCTGTTAGACGCTGTACGCACAGCAGCCGTGTGCAGACATCTCCGTGTGCCCTCCACAACTGTTGATTCCCTTTGAAAACATCTAGTTTTAAGGTATAAAAACAAAAAAAGTGTATCTTGAAACAAGAAAGAGTGACATTTAATTGAACATGATTCTCTGATCAGGTGTTCTTTTTAAAGATTGAAATGGTTTCAGTGCACTTGTTATAAACATGAAGTCATTAATGATTCAGTTAAAGAAGAAAGATACTTGATGTTTGCAGCTGCAGCAATTACAGTCCTGCATTGATTGTTACGAGTTATTCCAACGGGGCAGCTTATGAAAAGACACAGAAGGAAAAATATTAAGCATTTAATGAAATATATACAGAAATAGGAATATTTATAAAATCATAGGGGGATTATTGGACAAAACTGCTTCTTTAATGAATATTTCAGGCACCGTCTGAACACTGACAGCTGGGCTGACAGATTTATATCGTTTTGACCTGTGAATGTTATTTGTGCAGGATTATCTTCCCAGTTGACCAGCGTTTGGCAAGTGAAGCAGAAATTCTGACAATTCCTACTGTTGCTTTTGTTGAAACTGGACCACAGACCTTTGTGCAGCACGGCGTTGGCAGGCTTGTTCCCGGCCAGGGACTCTTTGGACAGGTGCTGGTGGGACTCTGCCAGACATTCCACCTCAGCAAAGCGAGCGTTGAGAGCGATGGCCGGGTGACTGGGGTCCTGGGTCATGTTCAGGTAAGCTGCCCGCCTCAGCTGCTCCTCAATCACCAGCGCCTGCTCCAACAGCTGCAGAGAGAGCGGGAGGGAGACAGTGTTTTAATTTGCATTCACATATCGAACAAATCCTTTTAATCCTTGAATTATTTCAGCCTTCAGTGGTTTTCTTTAATTATGAGGACTCAGCGTTGCCTTAAAGCGGCGAGCTAGGAACTTGTTCTTCATCTCCAGGTAGTTGCCCTTATGCATCTCAGTTTTGAAGGGCTCATTCAGAATAGCATAGCGTGGGTCATTCTGAATGTCCTGCCAGCGAGCGTAGCCGTGTCTGAGGCAGATTCACGGTGAAGGAAAACAGAACAATAAGACTTGTGGAAAGTATTCTCACAGTTTGTTAATATATTGTAACTGCAGCTCCCCCAGGTCATAAGTAATGACATTACTTTGCCAGATGTTGAGCTTCTCGCTCCTACATCTGGGGAAAGGATACGTTACGATGCCGGCTAAAAGCCAGTAGTCATGGCGGCGGTGCCAGATGTCGTGCATCTTTCCAGAAGACAGCGCCGCTCGCTCCTCAGTTTGCCAGAGGGTGTGCAGCTCTGATGGCCAAAAGTACGAAGACAAAGAGTTTTTGCAACACTTAAAAAAGTAACAATCAAGATGTTTCCAGCACATAAAGAGAAAGGCATCTCACAACATAAAGAAGATTCATGAGAAAACAAAGCTGCTTCTTTGTGCCACCTGAAATAAACCCCCCCCGTAGTGAGACACTGGAGCGCACAGATGTATTCAAGGGGAGGTAAATACTGAAGCACAACATGCAGACGTGAGTTACACATCGTCCTCTTTCTATTTGAAAGGACAGTGGACACGCGGAGACAACAAGCTTAAGAAAAGACTTATTAATTAAAACTGAGCTACATAGAAAACAATATTATTATTATTATTATTATTATTATTATATATTACTATTTAATAACAGATGTTACCTTTTTAGAACATTGACAAATGAATCCTGTTGACAATACAACACGGTGGTTCGATCCCTAACCCCAAATTGCTCCCGACGACCAAGTGTGTGTGTGTGTGTGTGTGTGTGTGTGTGTGTGTGTGTGTGTGTGTGTGTGTGTGTGTGTGTGTGTGTGTGAATGGGCATCACTACTGACGGGCTGATGTGCACCTTGTATGGAGCCTCTGTGTGTGTGTGTGTGTGTGTGTGTGTGTGTGTGTGTGTGTGTGTGTGTGTGTGTGTGTGAATGGGCATCACTACTGACGGGCTGATGTGCACCTTGTATGGCAGCCTCTGACTGTATGAATGTGTGTGAATGGGTGAACGCTGACATGTGTTGTAAAGCACTTTGAGTGATCGCAAAGATTGGAAAAATCTAAACTTACAACACAATAGATTCAACTTGTGTTCTTACCGAGCGTCCCTGCTCTCCTACGAGGGAGTTATGTTCATAGGTTTGACTTACTTTAGACAATAATACAGTGTGTGTAGTGTCAACAGCCCGGTCTCTCGTACACAGCTGCACTTCTGTGATCGATGATCAAAACAAAGTAAGACTTATTCTTACCTGTAAAACCTCCATCAGCGATATTAAACATGAACTTGGTTTTGTATCCATTTCTGTCCACGTTCCTGGCCTCATCCATCTCCTCCAAAGTGTCTTTGTCTCCATTTAATCGACCCTCTAATGCATCTTCACTCTTCATATCCTCTGCAGCAGCTGCATAATTGACAGAACGATCTCTTAAAAGAAATATCTGTATAATGGACGACCACTTATTCAACCTTTCAGGGATTCATAGCGAGTGTACCTGGCTTATTTTCCTTGTCCTCAGTTTTCGCCAGAGGAGAATCAGTATCTCCTTTTTCTGAAGACTTCTCTGTTTCTTTGCAGGGCTCCACTGTGTGGATAACAAAACAAAAAGATTAAATGAAGTACAACCTTGCAGGAAAAATTCAAATGTGCAGCACAGAATGACACATCACTCACTTTTAGGGGAGGTTTGACTGGATGATAGCTCTGACGGTTTCACAGCAGACTCCTTTGAGTTGCTCGATGTCTCTGTCTTAGCAGAGGGCGACTCGGTTCTGTCCCTCTCGTCTCCTGTTTTGTCCTCTGAGCCGGCCTTGCTCTCGTCTCTGTCAGCTGCCTTCTCAGGTACAGATGCTGGCTCTGCACTGGAAGACTGTCGAGGAACAAGCAGACAGAGCACCTGGGGGAGAAAGAGGAAAGTTAATAGAGGGCAAAGCAACAAGTTCAAAAGTTTGACTTGAAGCGTCTTCTGAAGATGATGAAGTGCGTGATGAACCAAGAGAAGATGGGTGAGAGGAGAAAGAGGAACTGAATGACGAAGGACTCACTTCCTGTTCTGACAGCTTCCTGCTATCTTGCTCTGCGGTGTCTTTGTCTTCGGCGGCAGCCAAGAGAGCCTCAGTCTTCTCTGCAGTCCAGAAAACAACAACAACAACAACAACTCAAACTTTTCTTTCATAGCAAAAACGTTTCCTAAACTTCACCTTACAATCAGATAGAAACAAAAAGGAAACATGCAGAGACTTTGTTCTGACCCGGTGGGATGGGGGTGCCAGGCTGTGTCGCCACGGGGCTGGCTGGCACAGGGGTGTTGGGATCTGAAGATAAACTCTCAGTCAGTTTCTTCAGCTCCATGCCGATAGGAATCAGATCCGGAGAACTCAGCTTCCCGTTTACATGCTCAAACTCCTGCACCTGAAAAGAAGAGATTAGTTCAACTAATAATGCAAATCCTACTCTGACATGTGATGGCTTACTTTCCTTAAATAAGGGATTGTAAAGTTCTTGTGGCATACTGAATTTAGCCGAGTTCTAATGTAAATATTGAACCAGATTATCTACCAGCTCATTTCCATCTACATCTAACTTTTTGGAAATTAAGCTACTGCTTGTGATGCTACACTTACTTCCTGTTTACATAGCTGACTGCTTTTGATTGGACGGTGCTACATATGTCTCCGAAAAACCAATTGACACAAGTCTTCACCAGGTATGTGTACATGTTTAATGTTGCAACCAGATTCAGTAAATCACTTGTTTGAAACGAGCTAAATTACTTCACATAAACCTAAAAAGCTCAAAATCCAGAAAGCTTTTGGAAGTCTTTTCTTTCCCCAGGTGTGTAAGCTACATGGCAAACAAAGCAAAAAAGCAAATGTTTTCCTCTTGCCTGAACAGTTTGACCCGCTGTGTGTAATCTCAGTGCTCCAGCAGAAGACTTGGTATTGTTGTCTTTTGTACCTTTTTCCTGACGAGGGACATGACGCCGATCCTGGTGAGAACATGTTGACGAGACAGTCCCTCGCGTGGGACTCCGTCAGCAAAGGTCTCTGCTCCGTCTGCTCCCGGCTCACATAGATGTCTCATGAACAGAGACACATAGGCCCTGATGAAAAGAAAACAAGATGTGTCGCCTGCACTAACACCGTGTCTCAAACGGCACTCGTTCTATTAGAAGCACATTTTTTGGATCTTTTTGGTTTTGTATGTTTGATGTTTGATATCTGAAAGTGTCACAGACGCAGTAATTGTACTATAGTATTAGTAAGTAATTGCAGTAGTGGTGACATGTGAAGTAATATGGAAAAATAACAGTAGTAGTCGTAGTACTAGTAATACTAGCAAGATGCAAATGCAACATAGTAATCATAGGAGCGAAAGCCGTACTAGAATAGTGATAGATGCTTTACTTTAAAAGTAGGAAAACACAACGCAGGCTACTTGCTGTCTGAATATCTATTTATATAATGTTTTGCTCCGGTGCTTTCTAAAGTGAAGTAACCCTGAAAGTGTAAAGATCTACGTTTGCAAACTGGATACGAGCGGTCTGGAGCTTTGCCCTGAGCAAACCAATTACATGTGAGGAGAGAATGAAATAGCCCAGAGCTACTTCCTCACCTGACGGCGAGCCGCCCTTGACTTAAAAGAAATTGCACTGTGTGAAAAGAGAACTTTAGTTTGAACACTTGGTGCATCACAGTTTACATGTATTCGGGCCTCACCTGAACTCACGCTCACTCTTCCCTCGCAGGTCTCGAACCAGCCAATGGGAGTTGAAAGCGTCCTGAGGAGGCATGCCCCAGCGCATGATGGCGTTCAGGAAGGCTTTCCTCTGGCGGGCGTTGAACCCCAGGACCTTGTGAGGAGAAGAAACGGCTTTAGACAGAAAACAGAAATACATTACAGTACAAGTGATAATGTATTAATCCTAATTCTGTCCTTGTTTGCCTCATTCAGAGATGTGGGCAAGGGACGCAGGATCAGCTGCAGGGATGCTTGCTGACATGCTGGGCTTGTTTGTTACGGTGCCCAGTAATAATAATAATAATAATAATAATAATAATAATAATAAGCTTTATTTGTATAGCACCTTTCATACAAGAATTGCAGCCCAAAGTGCTTCACAGCTAAAACATAACAATTAGTACAAGATTAGACAGAATAAGAGGATTTACAGTACAATAATCACAGTGTTGATGTAAATGAGTCTGAAGTACCATTATAAAAATAGCAGAATTAAAATACTATGAAATAGCAGATAAAATAGCAGGTAATTAAAATAGTATAAAATAGCATTGGCACACCATTCTTGTAAATGTTTTAAACTATCAGGGCCATATTTTGAAAGTATGAGATCAACAATGGGCCCCTGTGGCCCTTCAACTGGTTTACTCCCTTTGCAACCCAGTCCTGGTAGTCTTTGGCAAACTCTTTATTGACCCTTGTAACGTATAAAACACAGACATCTCCGTGATTCCAGATTCTTTTGGTTAAAGCCCGCTTCATAAACAAACCCCTGTTTGTTGAGTTTTATGAAACCTATCGGTTGAAGCCAGTTTTTCTCCAATATATTCTTTAATCTTTCACTTTTCCACTAATTGTGTAAAGAACATGTAAACACATTTATCAGAGAAACTTTCTCTTGTTCCCGTGGTAACACAGTCTATCTGATCTCAAGTTTTTAAAAAATATATATATTATATAAATATATGTATCCTAGTTACCTTTACACATTCAATGTTAAACCAGTAATAATTCACCATTAAGGCTCAAGTAAAGAGATATAAAATATCACCATTAAAAGGATAAAGTAAAGAGATATAAAATATCACCATTAAAAGGCTAAAGTAAAGAGATATAAAATATCACTATTAAAAGGCTAAAGTAAAGAGATATAAAATATCACCATTAAAAGGATAAAGTAAAGAGATATAAAATATCACCATTAAAAGGATAAAGTAAAGAGATATAAAATATCACCATTAAAAGGATAAAGTAAAGAGATATAAAATATCACCATTAAAAGGATAAAGTAAAGAGATATAAAATATCACCATTAAAAGGCTAAAGTAAAGAGATATAAAATATCACCATTAAAAGGCTAAAGTAAAGAGATATAAAATATCACCATTAAAAGGCTAAAGTAAAGAGATATAAAATATCACCATTAAAAGGCTAAAGTAAAAAGATATAAAATATCACCATTAAAAGGCTAAAGTAAAGAGATATAAAATATCACCATTAAAAGGCTAAAGTAAAGAGATATGTTTTCAGTTTACTTTTGAAGATATTGAGCGAGCTTGCCTCCCTAATGTCTGCAGGTAAAGTGTTCCATAGCTTTGGTGCATAATTGCTAAAGGCTGCATCCCCGATTTTCTTTTGGATGTTTCTGGGAACATTTAATAAACCAGTAGTGGATGATCGTAATGTTCTTGGGGGCACATAGTTGATTAGAGAGTTGGCAGTGTAACTTGGTGCGGTTCCGCTTAGGGCTTTGTATACAAGAAGGAGGACCTTAAAGTCAATTCTAAAAGTTACTGGAAGCCAGTGTAGAGCGGCTAACTGACTGATGTGGTCTCTCCTCTTGGTTCTAGTCAGCAGCCTCGCTGCAGCGTTTTGGATGAGCTGAAGTCTCTCCGTTGTTTTTTGGGAGGCCGGTAAAGAGTGCATTACAGTAATCGAGTCGGCTTGAGATAAAAGCATGGATTAGTTTTTCAGCATCCTTTTGACTTATAAATGGTCAGATTTTAGCTATATTTCTAAGGTGGAAGAAGGATGCTTTTGTCACCTTGTTTATGTGGGATTAGATTAGAGCTTAGATCTGAGTCTATGATAACACCAAGACTTGTGACTTCAGGTTTAATCAAAGGAGTAAGTTTCCCCATGTTATTCAGCATCATCTCTCTTTTTGTTACAGGACCTACTAGTAGGATTTCAGTTTTGTTCTCATTTAATTTTAAGAAATTATTGCTCATCCATTTATTTATTTATTTATTACTGACAGACAGGTGGTGATGGAGTTAACAGCTGTAGCATAATTTGGTTCAGCAGAGATGTACAGTTGTGTGTCATCCACGTAGCTATGGAAGCACAGTAGCGTCGCCTTATCCCTCAAATTCCCCCTATTTGGTCACAATTTACAGAATGAAGAATTATCCTCTTGCCTAACATATCATGCTGCCAGAAACGTTCCTCCTAACACGGTTTATACCTCCACTTTAAGATGCAGAGGATCAGTGTAGCGACGTGTTACATGTCGCGGGGGCAGCAGCTCCAGTAAGAAACCCTAAACTTCCCTTCTCCGGGCCACATCCTCCAGCTCCGACTGGGGGATCCCGAGGCGTTCCCAGGCCAGTGAGAAGATATAATCTCTCCACCGAGTCCTGGGTCTTCCCCGGGGTCTCCTCCCAGTATAATTATAAAGCACCAATACTTTTACTTGAGTACCATTTGTGTTTACTCTGCATATGATATCCTGTGAATGGCCGACAGCCTGTAATTCATACCTCAATACTGCCTCCAACTCGTGCCAGTAAGGGTGGCAGAGGTTTGTCTTTCTCATTCTTCATCTGCCGACGAGACTGTCTGCGTCCACCTATAAAAGAAAAACCCAAATGGCTTGTTATGAGGACCTCTGCAGTGTCTTACCATGGGCACAGTTTGATCAAGAATAACTGTGTGAAGAAGTATCTCTACTGACTGTATTGACGCATCTAAGAGCATAACAGCTGTTTGAAAGTAATTTTTTTTGTTTTTTTTTGCCGCCTACCTTCAGGCCTCTCCTCGAAATCTTCGTCCTCGTCCTCGGACCCCACAGAGTACTCCGACTGATTGTCTGAAAGATCATCCTGCCACTTTGAGCCACACATCACAGAGAAACAGTACAATGCATTCTGTCGGTGGCCACCAGATGGTGCCACGGCCCTGCAGATTACTGCAGACCACTACAGCTCGTCATGCGCATATCGAAGCCACTTGTGAAGTAAGGTGAGGGTTGACTACTCTGCCAGACAATCACTTTAAACTTAGAGTGTACTCTAAACTGTGATGGGCTTTGAAACAGTCTCACTCGGATAGTCAGCTGCTGTTGAACTGTGGCAATCAGCACCTTGAAGCTACTCTTAACTGCAGGATACGTGTCACTGCAATAGACTGGAAACTAACTATGAAGAAGAAATGCTTCAAAACACACTAAGGAGACTATAAACCTGCATGAGAGCTTCAGGCCAGTACAACACACTCACACAGATGTAATGGAGGTCAACAGCACGTGTTGAGACTTACAACCTGAGAGGAATTTAATAAACACGGAGATTCATTTCTGTGTTGTTCCTGCCTGAACTGATACGCCCAAATGATGAGTCAAGATAATGTCACCTCGATAACTCACTAATGAAGCCGAGCGTGTGAAGTGTGTTACTGAATTAGCTGACTGGGCTGTTGGTCAAAGTTGATCATATGTTACAACAAGAGCTGTTGACCTGCACTGAAGCTGGTCTGTACTTTATTATCATACAGAAACACTTCTTATAGTGTGACTCAGGGAGCACATCAACAAACTGTCCCATTTATTACATATTTAGCTGCAGCTAATCCATGACTAAACTTCCTTCGTGAGGAAACTACTCCGATTATAGCTGCGTAACTTACATGCTGAGCTCAGAGAAATGTCTTGAGCAGAACAAAGTGTTAATCTTTAAGATGATCTGTTTTCATAACGAGCAACAGCTCCCAGTATGCCATTCAAAGCACACCATTTAGTATCGACTGAGGGAGGCGGTAATACTCCTCATAGCGGCTAAACTGCTGGGAAATCATCTGGAGAAGAGAACAGATCCATACAATAAACCCCAAACAGGACCCGACTGAGCGGTTTATTTACAACATGGTGTCTCTTCTTTCTGAGAAATATGCTGTCGGCTCACCTGCCACCTGAGCACCAGCCAAAACGCTTGTTTCCTCTGCATCCCATGTGCTCTCGTGTATTTCTGCTTATATGTCAATAATGGGAAGCCAACATGTAAAAACTAATAGTGGCAAAAATAGAACATAGCTGTAGCTGCAGCCAAAACATAACTCCGTATGATAATATAGAAGGACACAGACATGTGAGCGCTGACAGAGAAGCAGCATGCGTCCGTTGACGGAGCATACCTTGGTCCTCCTGGGTCGTATCGTTGTAGTTGACCTGCTTTCGTATGCGTTTGCCTTTGCCGAGGTTGCGGGCCAGATCCTCCTGCTGCTGCTCGTAGTGGTGACGAAGGAGTTTCTCCCAGTAGTCTGGATCCACGTTCTCCTCCTGCTTGATGATCTCCCGCTCCACCTCCTCCTGCACATGAGCACAAAGGCAAATGGAGACACGTACTCTGAGGTTTCAGAGTAAATATGGAGTGAAGACACTGTCACCTGTTTTTTAAACGATAAACTCATTTGTGAACAGTTGACGGACACTATGTTCCTCAAACTGCATGAGTACAAACTAGTTGCGTATCTGCGGCCATGTTGGTGCTGCCGGTATGACACAATTCCTTGGATTTGTGCATGAAGAATCACGTAGCCTTGCACCTAAAACGGCCAATATTTCATTGCACGATTGTGTTTCAATGTGCCGACACTAAGTAACAAGTTAAAAGTCTCAGGTTCCCGTTGGACCAATTGTGTAAAAGTACCCTGTGAGTTCTTTCAATGCATTCAGCCTCAGTGTGTCTTCAAGGCCTTGCAAACATTGTCTGCATCATTAAACATTTAGCAGCACGGGAAGCACGAGTCCCGATGTGTAAAGGTAACTACACGACACAAATAAGTGCTTCTTCGTGCAAATCTCTCAACACTTCTCTCCGCTGTCTCTTCTTTTATCGGTGTGACCCCCCCCCCCCCCACCGAGAACATCGTTACACTCTCACCTCTTCGTCCTCTTCTTTCACCACATACTGAGCCACCTTGAAGGAGCTCAGGTACTCGTTCATGTTCTGAATCTCCGTGTCTTCAGTGGCATCGCGGCTGCGGTCCAACAGCTTAGAGATGGCGTCGTCGTCATAGTGAATCACATTGCCTTCCTCGCCCTCTTTGATCTCACCTGTTGATGAGAGGCTCTTAGACATGATCTGCATTTGAAAGTGACGAAAATCAGAAACACAAGAAATAACCGAACCTCCAATTGTACCCATGGCCCGCGCTGCTTCAATTTCATCTTTGAAAAGCTCCTCCGTGCCAAACTTGAGAATGTCGTCCAGTTCTTGTTTAGACATGGAGCCGGTTTTGGAGCCGAGGCCGGGCCGCACCACCAGATGAGTCAGCATCATCTTCCTCTTCGCCACCTGAGTGATTCGTTCCTCCACTGAGCCTCGCGTCACAAAGCGATAGATCATGACCTTCCTATTTTGGCCGATACGATGGGCTCTGCTAAAAGCCTGGGAGAATGGGAAAACAGGCGGATAGGAGACGGACAGTTACAGGACGTCAACAGCATTCACACAACGATTAGTAGTAGATGAAAAGCTACAACACGAGCATCAGAAGAATCAGTACTTGGATGTCATTGTGAGGATTCCAGTCAGAGTCGTAGATGATAACAGTGTCTGCGCTCGCAAGGTTGATGCCAAGACCTCCAGCTCGCGTCGAAAGCAAGAAGCAGAACTGCTGAGCGCCCGGTGCTGTGACAAAAACCAAAGCAGAGGGTCAGTGTGTGTGTGCGTGTGTGTGTGTGTGAGTGAAAGCTGTGAAGAAGAGAACATGCGTCCACACAAACACACACTCACCATTGTAGCGGTCAATGGCCTCCTGCCTGAGGCCTCCAGTGATTCCTCCATCAATACGTTCATATTTATAACCCTCAAACTCCATCAAGTCCTCAAGCAGATCCAACATCTTCGTCATCTGTAACAACATCATATCACAAGTGTATGTAGCTGCGATCAGATGTGTGGAACGTGACATGAGATACCACCTACAGCTGACACGAGCACTGGAATAGCTTTAATACGGATGGCTGGAGCTTCATAGTGTCACGGCCACCGTACGATGAAAGCTCAATATGCATTCGACTATTACCTGAGAGAAAATGAGAACTCTGTGTCCTTCATCTTTGAGTTTCCTCAGCATCTTCTGAAGCAGCGTCAGTTTCCCCGAGGACTTCACCAGTTGGCTGCCATCATACGAGCCGTTGGGCAACACAGGAGCCTCCTGCAAGGACAACAATCAAATCCATCAACTGGAGAGATACTCCGTAAGCACCTTTTGAATTTCTAACCCGGGGATGAAAGGTAAAATCGTTGGCATACAGGGTGTTATCTTCTGTCAAACGGCATCTCTGTCTCTCTCTCTCTCTGTCTCTCTCTCTGTGTCTCTCTCTCTCTCTCTGTCTCTCTCTCTCTCTCTGTCTCTCTCTCTGTCTCTCTCTCTGTGTCTCTCTCTCTCTCTCTGTCTCTCTATGTCTCTCTCTCTCTCTATGTCTCTGTGTCTCTCTCTGTCTCTCTCTCTCTCTCTCTCTCTCTCTCTCTATGTCTCTCTCTCTGTGTCTCTCTCTCTCTCTATGTCTCTGTGTCTCTCTCTCTCTCTATGTCTCTGTGTCTCTCTCTCTCTCTATGTCTCTGTGTCTCTCTCTCTCTCTATGTCTCTGTCTCTCTCTCTCTCTATGTCTCTGTCTCTCTCTCTCTCTATGTCTCTGTGTCTCTCTCTCTCTCTCTCTCTCTATGTCTCTGTGTCTCTCTCTCTATGTCTCTCTCTATGTCTCTCTCTGTCTCTGTCTGTCTCTCTCTCTCTCTCTCTATGTCTCTCTCTCTCTCTATCTCTCTCTCTCTGTCTCTCTCTCTCTCTGTCTCTCTCTGTCTCTCTCTCTCTCTCTCTCTCTCTCTCTCTCTCTCTCTCTATGTCTCTCTCTCGTATCTGTTGGCTCTCTCTATCTCTGTCTCTGTGTCTCTCTCTCTCTCTATGTCTCTGGTCTCTCTCTTCTCTCTACTCTGTCTCTCTCTATGTCTCTTCTGTCTCTGTCTGTCTCTCTCTCTCTCTCTCTATGTCTCTCTCTAGTCTCTCTCTGTCTCTGTCTGTCTCTCTCTCTCTCTCTCTATGTCTCTATCTCTCTCCTCTCTCTCTCTATCTCTCTCTCTCTCTGTCTGTCTCTCTCTCCTCTCTCTCTCTCTCTCTCTCTCTTCTCTCTATGTCTCTCTCTCTCTCTATCTCTCTCTCTCTGTCTCTCTCTCTCTCTGTCTCTCTCTCTGTCTCTCTCTCTCTCTTCTCTCTCTCTCTCCTCTCTATGTCTCTCTCTCTGTGTCTCTCTCTCTCTCTCTATGTCTCTGTGTGTCTCTCTCTCTGTCTCTCTCTCTCTATGTCTCTCTCTCTGTCTCTCTCTGTCTCTCTCTCTCTCTCTCTCTCTCTCTCTCTCTCTCTCTTCTCTCTCTCTCTCTCTCTCTATGTCTCTCTATGTCTCTCTCTATCAACATTCAATTTCATCATTGAAATATTTAACTGTGCATAAAATGTCTGCCCTACCACAGCAGCCACAGGGAACAGGTAGGGGTGGTTGCAGCACTTCTTCAGGTCCATCATTATGTTGAGCAGGGACACTTGGTTCCCTCCGCTTTTCGAGTTCAGAGCCTCAAAATTTCGCGTCAAAATAAACTTGTAATATTTCCTGCGGGTCAGAGGTCAGAAATCAGATTGAATCAGGAGAAGAATTTGATAAAATAGCATTTAAAGCCTTTGCAGTTCATCGAGATTACAAACTAGTGTCCTCTGAAAGTTAATTAAATGCCAGCTGATGAACGAGGGGGACATATTACTGCGTACAGGTCACACCTAAACAGTAACAGCATGTTTGATGGTTTTCTAATGTACATTTAAAATGTGTATATGTGCTACTACTGCCTTATACTACTGTATATAGGAGTAAATTGTTATTTTAGCAGCAATCAGCTCCTACTACAACTACTTCATATCCCAGGGCTTACTTCTGCATGGGGCTGAGCTCCACTCGGACGATCAGCTCGGTCTTTGCAGGCATGTTCTTGAAGACATCAGCTTTCAGCCTCCTGAGCATATGAGGGCCGAGCAGGTCGTGGAGCTTCTTGATCTGGTCCTCCTTAGAGATATCAGCAAACTCCTCCAGGAAGCCTTCAAGGTTACTGCACGGGTCAAACGAAGAAGAATTAAATCATTCAATTAAACTATCGTAAAGAAGACAACCCTTGTGCTACTTAAGGTTTGTTAAATGCATTTTAATTAGTTTAATTTAAACCATACATAGCAACACAAGGCTTAACTAAGGAGGGATCTATTTGATGCACCAGCTTGCAAGATGGAGAAAGATTACAAAAGAGAGAGGAAGGACTTACTTGAAGCGCTCTGGAGTGAGGAAGTTAAGCAGGTGGAACAGCTCTTCCAAGTTGTTCTGAAGAGGAGTCCCCGTGAGCAGCAGCTTGTAGTAGATCTTATACCCGTTGAGAATTCTGAAGAACTGGACAGGACACATTGTACGAGATATGACACACATGCCTCGATTACGAATGCAATGTTTTGTCTTTTTAATTCATGGATAAGTTCATGCTCAAACATTTCCTCCTCGTATCTGTTTTCCTGCTGCTCTTCCTGTTGCTTCGTGTCCCTGATAATATCCCATGCTGTTTCTGGAACAGGCTTCTTTCAGTGCCACAAACGCTGCTTTACCTTTGATTGGTTGTTCTTCAGTCTGTGGGCCTCGTCCACCACCAGGCAGGCCCATGTGATGGAGCCCAGGATGGCTTGATCTATAGTGATCAGCTCATAGGACGTCAGCAGCACGTGGAACTTGATAGGGGTGTCTTTCTGCAGGAGGGAAAACAGAAACAAAATGTAGCACTGACTCATTTAGATGTGGGATCGAAAGGTGGAGTTTTGCTGTAATTGCTAATAATACTTTATGCTGCATGAACCAGTAAGAGTGTTCTGTAACTGTAAATGAAGCGTGAGTGTCGGGTACAGCAGGACGCTCGCCACCCAAACTAAAATAAGTGTTTAAACCTGCGTGTGGTGTGAAACAGCTGCATGCGTTTCATACCTTCATGCGGAACACCTTGCGTCCTGTTTTCACTGCGCTGTCTTCAAAGGTGAACTCGTTCTCCCTGATGATTGCCCGGCTGTCTTTGTCTCCCGTGTAAGTCAACACGTAGAAGTCTGGAGCCCACATCTCAAATTCCCTCTCCCAATTGATGATCGTGGAGAGGGGCGCGCTCACCAAGAAGGGCCCCTTAGAGTGACCCTGACGGAGACGAGGAGCAAAGACATGACTAAGCAACTCTCACATCACAGGAGGAAGATGTACTTAAAGGTTTTATCATTTACTTTCTCCCATTGTACGACCTTTTACAGCGCAGACGCGATATGTAATATGATCATAATACAAAGCCGACACTCACCTCCTTGTAGAGTGAGTACAGGAACACGATCGTCTGCACCGTCTTGCCCAGGCCCATCTCATCAGCCAGGATGGTGTCTGTGCCCTGAGCCCAAGAGAACCTCAGCCAGTTCAGGCCCTCCAGCTGGTACGGGTGCAGGGTTCCCCCCGTGGCGTTAATGTACCACGGCTGGTGCTCAAACTTGATGGTCGGCTGGTGACGTGAGAATACAGGAACAATTTAGGCAACATGTATCCTGATGTAAACTAGGAATCGTACATGCAGTGTGAGAACAAAGGAACATTTATCAAGCGTAAATCATGATAATTAGTTTTACTTTTGATTTCCTGTAGCTGGTGTAACGAGCAACCTATAACTAAGCAGTCTTGTACATCCAAAAATAAACAAGCACCTCATTAGATTTCTGTGGTCAAAGTGCAGGTGAATATCCAAACTTACATCTATGATGGGAGCATCAGGAGGAACCTCCCTCTTTGGATGGTCCTCTTTGAGTTTCTTTCCTTTCCTCACCACCAGGGGGCGCTGGTCCTCCCCTATTATTTGCTCCCTGGGAAATAATTGCAGCAACATGATGAGCCAAACATCGCAAAGGGGAAACAGCAGCATGTGATTTATTCATTTCTGAGTGCAAGCGTCTCGTTCTTCACCCTCATGTCCACACAATCAAGTAACTTGTTGTGGCCGTTAACCAACCTGTGGTCCCAGTAAGAAGCTTTGTGAATGTCATATTCTGGGACGTCAAAGTCGTCCACCTCCCAGGTGCACTGGTCGTACGCCAGGTCTCTCCAGTTGACCAGGTAATGCACATCGGCGTCGTTATCGTAACTGCAGGGAAGAATAACCAGGAGAGAAAAAGAAGAATGTAGAGAGCAACTGTATGATTCCATCCCAGATTATAAATATGATAAAAGTTGTGATCGTACTCTAAACTGAATCTGTCTGTGCATATACATGACGGGCTGAGGCTGAGGGAAACAATTCATGTTCTGTTAGGAGAGAAAATAGATCTGTGATTTCAAACAGCGTGTATAATGTGTTTAAACCCTGACGTGAGAAACTGAGCAGCCACCTGTGGTTCACTATCCGGTGGATAACCATCCACTCTGGTTTAATGCCGTAGCGGTAGAAGCGCTCATCCATCGCAGCGTACTGGGGGTCTTTGCTCTTCCTCTTCTCGTTGTTGACCTCCTCCTCTCCGGAGCCGTAGTCGAACGGCGGAGGTTCGTCCATGTCGTTCTTACGCTGGTAGTTCCGATACATGACCGTGTGATACAGCTCCAACTGCGCAACCACAGACAGAATAACACGTTACATTGTGCTCACATTCATTCAGCAGCACAGACTCAAGTGCTTTGAGTTCCAGAGTGGGTTTACTGAAGAGAAGAAGGACACAAGATAAGTGAAGAAAGGATGGGTGACTTCTCCAGGGCCAAAAATCTAAACTCCTCAATCGTTCCGGCTTCACCAAATGAAATGTCAGCCGGGTTTGAGTGCTCTGAATTGCTTCGTAATAGTGATTGCAGTTTGGATGGTTTGACACCTGAAACAATGTGCACTTATGTTTCCTAAAGACTGACGGATAAAAGGAACACGCGTTAACATTTTATATCAGACTGCGAAAGATGGTCCACACACACACACACACACACACGCTGGAGCTCCCGTGGTCAAAGAGAGCAGAAACGTTCATGTGAGTTGGACATACTTCTGGTACCTCACCTGCAGCTCGCTGACCCAGGAGCAGTGCCAGTGCGAAAGGCAAGCCCACTTTACGAAGAACTCCCTCTCGGGGCGGCCCTTGAGCGGAGGATTGGTCAGTGGATCAGCTGGCGTGCCGTCAGGCTCCGCAGGCGGTTCAGCTGGCAGCGGGGGTTCTCCCCAAGTCCAGTGCAGAATCTTTTGGACCTTACCTTTGAGGGGAGGGCACTGAGAAGACAAAGAGAGGTGCTGTGATACAAACAGATGTCCAGAGGATAGACTCACCCCCAGATTAGACATACAGTAATAATAATAATAATGATTGAACCTAAATACTTCAGACCTTTTCCATAGATGATAAACAGAAACACGTTTTGATTTGAATCAATAACTCGATATAACTTTGATCATTTCTTCTCAATTCAGCAGTGTTGGGCTGAGCTTCACTTAAGTACGGCTCCAGCTAGCTAGCGCAAAGACGTTCACACTAAATGTTGGAAGCTTTATGTATTTTATGCATCTTCTATATGTTCTAAAACCACCTCATGAGCTTGCACACGTACACATTGTGACACTTCATGTAGTAAAATGTGAGCTGACCATGCAGCGTGGACACAGCCACTCCCCGTTGGGTATCTCGGGGAGAGGCGGGTTGAGGCAGTGGATGTGGTAGGACGATGGGCAGGTGTCACAACACAGCAACTCTCCTCCATCTTTACACACTCTGCAAAACTCCAAGTGGTCATCATCTTCCTCGCCTACTGGCTCCTCCTCTTCCTCCTCCTCATCTTTGGCCTCCCACTGGATACCCTCTTTCTCCTGAGGGACAGTGAAGGTTATAGAAGGGGGTTAAATACTGCTCTTCACCCTCCTTGTTTGTGTGTATAATGAAGCCGACTCATTACTGCTACACATTAAGATATATTTATATTTATACCAACAGGCTGCAGGATCAAAGCTTTGTTGTGCTGACGTAGTTATCATCTCTGCACATTACAAACACAATTAGAGAATATTTTTCAGACTTTTCTCTCTCATCTTTGCCTCTTCTTGTAAAATACTGGATACTTTTATCTCTTTGTGCCTTTTTTATAAAAATAACCCAAATGAAAGAATATGAGAAAAGTAAAATCCGTCTTTGGCTGAATTATTAGCAACCGTTATGTGGGGGCTTCTACTCGCACATGTCCCACCGCACTTGTGCTGTTTAAACACAATATTCAGAGTTGAAACGAGTGCAGATCAGAAGAAACCGACGGTGTATGGTGGAGGAGGAAGCCTGAGAGCCAGGCGTGTCTGGAGATAACAGCGCGTGCTGTCGCTGGATGTATAAAATAAGTATCTGAAATGCTTAAGTTATAGCTGTGAAAGAGACACACAAGCCCCCCCCCCCCCCCCTCCTAAAGGCGAGACTCACTGATTTTATAGTTGAGCCTCTTTGTGTTGTTGTTTGGTGTCTCTCTGTCGTCGTTTCTTTGTGGTCATTTTGAGTCTCTTCCTGGTTCGCTACGTGTCTCTTTCAGTGACATTGTGTAGGTGAAGGCCAGGGGGGCCCTGACACTTTGGGCCCCTGTAAGCCCGTTCAGTAATCCATTCACGTATATAGATTAGCTTGTCCCCGCCAAACAATCCTGACTGCTTGTTAGCATACATAAAAATAACTTCATGAATATTCTTCTATATAAAGCTGATGTACTCACACAGTGTGGACAGCTCCATTTGCCCTCTGGAGCCTTCTCCAGCTCAGGGTCCAGACAGACCAGATGGTACGCTCTGGGGCAGGTGTCACACAGGATGATCTCTCCACCCTGCTGGCAAACCTCACAGTAGTCCTGGTGGTCTGTCTCATAACCATCCCCATCTTCCTCTGGAGCAAGGTAAAGGAGGAAGAGAGGAAAGGCAACATTTCAGCAACAAGGGGATTTAAAAAGTCTTCATCCCTCATTTAGAAGAGCTCAGAGTCGCAGCGGAGTTTGTTCCAGATATGTGGAGAACAAAAACAAGTCCTGAGAGGTCTGGATGCTTCATAATGTGGAGAAATGTATCTGGGGCCTAAACCGTTCAGCGCTTTACAAACCAACAGTCGTATGTTGAAATTATTTAATTTGACTGCAGCAGAAGATAAGATTACTGTAGAGACTGTAGAGCTGCAGAGGAAGAGCATCATCTGCCTTCGGAAAACATTCCCAAAAACAAATAAAGCTTTAAAAAAAAAAACAGATTCTAATTTCCTCGTTACCCATAATCCAACAGTCTGGTTCTGAGGGATTTCAATGGGATTTGGAGGGAGAGAGAGAAACCGCAGCACAGAGCGTGGCGTGTGGGGACAGCAAACATACTTTTCCTTTTTTTCCGCCCACGGCGGGCCTTTTTCTTGGTGGCGGCCCCCGAGGTGTCAGAAAGCACGGAGGCACTGTGGATGCTGATGTCATCAAAGTCGGACTCCTCCAGGAACTCCTCCTCACTCTGGAAGAGCACAAAACGAAAAGAGCTCAGCGCTACATACAGAATTTAAATAAAGCAGCTTTTTCAAAGTGAGCGCAGTAAACAGTCTGGTCACTTTGATGCCGCTGAAAGTATAGAGTAGTGGAAGCTCGGAGGATGAATGAGCCGGGGAACGTTCAGGAAAAGAAAAACACGACATACCGAGGATGCTTTCTTCTTCCTCACACTTTGGCCCGACTTTGATTTGGTCTTTTTCGGCTTGGATTTCTTCTTCAGCTCCTTCACAGACTTGCTTCTCTTCCTCACTCCTGGTCCTGAGACACACACGCACAACACACACACACACACACACACAACACACACACACACACACACACACACACACACACACACACACACACACACACACACACACACACACACACACACACTGTTAACCCAGCGGTCCCCTCACTGTGATTTCTAAAGATATGTGTTCAGTCACGGTTCACTCGGCCTTACCCTTTCCCTCTTTGGTTTTGGCTTTTCTGATTGGCCCCGGCTGAGTGCTCGGCGGGCTGCTGCTGACACACGTCGGCTGTGCCACTGTAACCATCTCCACGGCGGCGGCCACGGCGGCAGCCACAGCGGTGGCAGATGCGCCTTTGAACGGGTTGTTGGCGCTGAACTCTCGCCACTTGGCCCCTAACACTGTCATCATCTTTGACATGGGAATCTTGGGGTTCTTCTTGGCAATGAGAGGCCTGAGTATAACCGAGGGGAGAGGAGACAACAATGGCAGCTTTATTATGTCACACTTCATTCCTGTTCATTCCTACTTCCCTCAGCGCTGGAGGGAACTGGGTCTTGATTTGCTGACATCCCACTGGCCCTTAAGTTTCGCTGTGTGTATTTCATGTTTGCGATTTGTCAGGCCACAGCTTGAGGTTTGACACGTTGGCCTGTGAAAGATAGTGGGTCAGAGCACCGAGTCCCAGAGCCTCCTGGCTGTCACAGGCATCCAGTAAGCAGCTGACTACTCACAGGGGGCACTGCAGGAGCTCATGCTCCACTTTGTTCGGAGCAGAGGCTTAGCGGAGCCAGACAGCCCCAGGTGAGACAGACTCTTTATACCAACAGCCGGGCTTTCTAGCACAAACAAAAAGAGCAGTGTTTGCTCGCCACACCACACTCACACACACTCACACACACACACACTGTGTGGAGTTTTTGTTGGAAGTGTCAGTGAGGGTTTCTGACAATCCTCAACAGAAGCAGTTAACATAGGAAGATAAACCAGAAACAAAATGAGGTGCTTGCCTGAGGAACTGGCTGAAAGCCTTGTAGTTAGTGATGGTTTTATAGTCTTCCTCGGTGAAGCCGTACTGAACGTCTTCCAGACCCCACTCTTGCATCAACTGGCCGGATGATTTGGGTTCCTGGGGAAGAAACAGACACAATGCATATGTTACATAATGTTTAGTAAATGTGAATCACCCATACCCCTTTCAGGACATAGACTTCCTCTAGACTGGACGGCAAGACTACACCATATTATAAGTCTTTTACTCTGAAGGCAGAACTTTCTATGTGCACAACCCCACTCATACATGCAGCCCTGCAACCACGACTGACCTACAGACGGCAGGTTCATTATTTGTTGTTTCTGTCTTGGTTTCAATAAAATATCATTTGAATGACTTTAAATCTTGTGGGGTCTCCCTCTGTGTCCAGCTCACTGAGCCTGGGCTGTGACTACATTCCTCCCAATGTGGAAACTTGAAGCCTCCGGGGCACAAACATCTTGTGTCGAGGAGATACACTTTTGAAATGAAGGAGAAGGAGTAGAAGTTCTTTAAATAGTATCAGACAAAAGTTTTTATTCCAAGCAGAGTATTGTATCTTGAAGGGATCTCTTAGGTTTCAGTTGGATGTTCTGCCACCTTGTACCCCCATGACAGGTGTTCTTTTAGAAAATGACCACGAGGACAGAAAAGATAATCGTGCTCATATTTATGTAACTTTTCAGTAAAAAGTGAATTAAATACAAATTAATTTGATTTGATCATCAATAAATCCATCTTTGTTTTTAAATCTAAACGTAAGGCTCATCTTTTTATATTATTTCTTTGCTTTCTGTAACATTTCCCTGGGGTATTTTAAAAAAAGTTCTTAAAATCCAAAGTATTATTATTAATATTAAATAATAATATTAATTATTATTATTTTAATATTAATTATTAATAATATTAATTATTAATATTAAAATAATAATATTAAGTAATATTAAAATAATAATATTAAGTAATATTAAAATAATAATATTAATTATTATTAATATTAAAAAAATATTAATTATTATTAATATTAATATTAAAATAATATTAATTATTAGTATTTTAATATTATAATAATAATAATATAAAATATTATTATTTTAATTTATTTTTCATTATCATATCAGCAAAAATTAAAAGTGGCTCAAAAAAACAAAAGACATTAAAATAAAAAACAGAATCCAGGAGAATACGAGGTGTGATATGTTTCCGCCTCCTGGAATCAGACTCACTTTCATGTTCCCATCATCATCATCCTCATCCTCATCTTCCTCATCTCTCTTCGTCTTCCTGGGCTTCTTCTCTTTCTTTTCCTTCGGTTTCTTCTTCTTCTTTTTGGTCGGCCCGTACGCGCTGCTCTCGCTCTCGGAGCCTATTTCTGGACGTTCCCGTTCCTCCTCCACCTCGGAGGTCTCCTCCGGGTCGCAGTCAACTCTTGGCTGGATTCCTGCCTGAGGCATTTTGAAATGGACACATGAACATTATTTATAAATAATAGCAGGACGTGAGCAGATGTCAGTGATCTCTCTCATTCTGCATGTGTGCAACTTACATCTTCAAAGAGCTGCCACTATATCTGTGCTGAAGCCATCTTTACATGTCTTTGAAATAGTGAAGGGCTCCTGTCAAACAGGGATTTTCATAAAAGTAAACACCAAGAATCCGACTTTGAATCTTGCTTTAGCTCTCTACCGCAAGACGTGACGGAGTGAAGCTCGCATCAAAGCCAGATCCCTCTACAAGGTCTGTATTTCACCGTCTCCTCTGAAGAGGTATCCTCGGAGACAGAATTTGTAGTGATAAAAATAAGGATAATTAAATACGAAAGTCAACGATAGGACGAATAAGCGTGGCGTTATTTTTGCCAGGGTTGGGGATTAGAGCTCCCACAGAGGCCACCCACACTAAAAACATATGCTGTCAGACTACTATAAAGCACTTTGGATAAAAGCGTCTTCTTGATGGCATTTGCATAAATTAAATTCACTCCAAAGTGTCACTGCTTCACTAATATTATAATTCTTCTGCCTGTGATGAAATGTATAAATTATTACATCGCGCATCAACGGTTAGCGGCGAGTTGACGAGGAGTCAGAAGCACGTTCACCTTTTACACGCCAACAGACAGAACACCTCCGGCGCTGCAGCCAATCACCGCTCAGAGCGGATTTGTTCCTGCCTGTTTAATATGAGACATCTGGAAGGATATATGGATTTAACAGTTAACAGGTGTTGTTTGTGTGATCAAGAGTGTTGCATATGAACAAATTTGCTAGTGCGTGCTCATGAGAGGGGGAGGGAGAAGTATGTGGTGCTTCTCTCAGTATGCACCTGATTATGTGTGTGCTTGTTTGTGCATACAGTGTGTACATGTTCTCCTTCTACATTTGCTCTAAAGAATCATTTATGTGTTTGAATGCACTTGTGTCAGTTGCTCGGTCACTTGTGTGTGATTGTTTCTCCTTTAGCATGAAGACGTGTGTGTGTGTGTGTGTGTGTGTGTGTGTGTGTGCAGTGTGTGTGAACGCACTACGGAGTGAATGAGTCCACAGCAGCTCTGTGCCCGCTGCCTGTTGCTCAGTGGGCCTGTGTGGATTCATGGAGAGACTTGCAGGCGTTGTGCTCTGCAGCGCAGTGGAAAGGCTCACGTTGCCGCAGCGCCCGCCAGCCCTACCAGCAGCCTGGCTGTGTTGCCATGGCGACCAAATTTGAGCAGTGTCTGGCTCTCTCTCCCTCTATCCTCCTAGCTTTCTCTCTCTCTCTCTCTATCTCTCTCTCTTCTCTCATAGCTCACCCCCCCCCCCCCCCGCATGCGTTTTCTTTTCTCTCACTTTCTCTCTTTCACATCTCACAGCCCCCCCCCCCCCCCTCCAATATTTTGTATTTTCTCTCTCCCTCTTTACAGCTCCCCCTCTTTCTCTCTCACTCTTTCTTTCTATCATGCTACTCACTCCCCCCCAACACACACACACACACACTCTATCACAGTGGCAGCCAATGGAACGGCGCCATCCAATCAGACACGTTTGCATAACGAGCTTGTTATGCAGAGGCCTGTGGTTGCAGAGCTGGTGCTCCAGCACCCGTCTAGACAAATCTCATTTATGCAGAGAGAGAGAGAGAGAGAGAGAGAGAGAGAGAGAGAGAGAGAGAGAGAGAGAGAGAGAGAGAGAGAGAGAGAGAGAGAGAGGTTGGGGGATGGGAGTGGAGATGGAGAAGCAGAACCACAAAGACAAGGTGGACCTGTGCAACAAGCTCGCTGTGGCCCAGAGTTCAACATCACACACACATCACAGTACCAGTGAGGACACTGGCAGCAACAAAGAGGGTGTCTCTACTTTGAGAGGGCAGAAAATCAGATAAGTGCTGATAACGTAATCAAATTAGATGCTTCCACATAATGGCTCAGCCTCAGGGAGATTTCAGAGTGTGCGCACAGAAAATGAGCAAAGACGTGGATATTCAATAATATAAATCTGGCTCAACAAGAAGAAATACTGCCGTAAAAACACTTTGTGGTTCCAGAGCAACAACCTCGTCTCTTTCTCAGGATTCAGCAACAGCTCTGTGTTGACTCACAATCCTTGAGAGGATACTAAACTTATAAAAACAAGACAGAGGCTCATCTTAAAACCGACTGTATTTCAGCAAAAATAATAAAGCGGCAAGGATCTACCGCACGGCTTCATGGATGTTTTATTGCGGCCAAACTGCAGCCTCTTCTTTTTCCAATAAATTTAACTGCCTTCTATAAACTTATATTCCCTTGATTTAGTAGATTTAGTAGATTTATTTTTGATAAAACGGAGACAGAACATCCCTTCATGTCCACATAGTTGCTATGTTTCACTGCAGACGAGAGAAAGAAGGCCAGTGCGTCTCTCCCTGGCTACCGTTCCTCCCGCCAGTAGCTCTGACCTGAGACTGGGATGTGCCACTGACAGTCTCTGACCCCAATTGACTTTCTGGCCCATGTCTGACACCACCCTTTGGGAGTGATTGGAAGTGAATTACAGCAGCGGCTTGGTTTGTCAGTGGGAGAGCAAGAGAGAACCAAATAATAAGGGGAAAGAAAGAAAGAGAAAGATTTGCAGTTCCTGTGACGCAAAGGCAATAACAAAGCGGCATCACGATCAAGGCGAAGTGAGGTGATGCATGCGAGAGGAGAGGGAAGAAAGAGGAGAATACAGAGCAGTGTGTGTGTGTGTGTGTGTGAGAGGGAGGAGAGTGTCAGAGGGAGTCCCCCCCCCCCCCCCTCATTAGCTCAGTGAGACCCGGAGCTCAGTGTTTACCACAAGCAGCCAGTGGGCCGGGTGGCAGCCGGGCCAGCCAAGCTCCTCACAGCACTGCTGGCATCTCCAGCCAGCAGAGGGGAACATCCTGGCTATGTCACTGACACTGTTAAAGCCATCGCCAGCACAGGCGGGAAGCGCACTGGGAATACAGCGAATTCCTGTAAACGCTGAATAAAAACTTCTTATAGCTTCTGGGTTGGGGTTAATTGGCAGGGAAAGCGAACGTAGCCACGATGAGAGTCCGAGCTGACGTCTTACTGTAGTGACGACTGCTGTCCCGCAGCTTCTCTTTCAGCTCACAGTCTGGGTTTACTGATGTTACACCAAATTCTGTAACTCCTTAAATTCGGTGACCTGATTAGAAATAGTTTTCTCAACAAGATCTCTTGTCAGTCAGTCTAGGGTTAAAGTGACTCCAGAGATGACCGGGAGGACTTGTTTGTTAATGCAACGGGCAACAGGAATCAACAGGAAACAGAATATGGTGAAGCACCGGCCTACAATCTCTGATATCATTGACCTCATTTCCAGCTGCAGCAGGGAGCTGTTTTATTATGGTAAAAGAAAAACACCCGCTCTGTATGCTACTGGGCAGATGGGATGGAGACTAAATGAGCACATTGGATAATTTAGCAGCTCACACACCAGACAGCTGAAGTCTCAGGAGTCGGTGGAGACCAAAACAGAGCTAAAAGCAAGGTGAGTGTTGGATTTAGATTTGTTTAGTGGTCAGAAGCACAACTCCCAATGATCCTAATGATGCTTCGTGTCACACGTTCACCATAGAATCATCAAATCAAATCAATCAATCAATCAATTAGGGTTTGTGTGTCCCTTATTAATGATGGCTCATGCCAACGCTACATATTGATTTATAAAGACCATTACTGACTGCACTACACTTACTGTACATCCACAGCTATCCCTGCTGCTCCCAGTGGAGCACTTATCGTGGTGATCTCACCGTTACAAACCTGGTTAAATAAAGTGACCAGTGTTAATGTTGGAAGCGTGGTCAAACCTCTGACCTGTAGTCTAAATGTTGGAAAGTCACTCGGTCACGGCTCTGACTCGCTGTACTTCTGACCTCCAGTCCCCGCCATCAGCGGCGGCACCGCAGGCACAAATCTCCACTCTAAACTGGCCCTTGGTGCCCACGGCTTACACTGGCAGTGACGGCGACACTGCTGCCAACCTCCTCTAAGCCTGAGACAGTCCACCGCCTCTCATTTAGATTACAGAGGCGGTCCGGCAGCCAAAACACACCTTTGATCCAATTGCAGAGGCATCAAAAGAGCAGTGGTTTGACAAATAGAGAGCACAGGGGCGCCGCTTGAGCCGCAAAGCTGCCGTGTCCGAGGTCATGACAGATGGTGTCGAGTGTGCGTTACACCTTACCTCCTTTTTCCTCTTCTTAACTTTGGGCATTTTCCCTTCTATCATCTTTTTGGGCTTCTTCTTCTTTTGTTGTTTGAGGGAGTCGTTGTCAGAGAAGAAGCCGCCGAGGGGTGTGAGGGGAACAGCGTTGCGCTCACCTTCGTCATCCTCCTCTGGAGACAGACACAGAAACATGATGTGATTAGGAACACGATGTAGTACATAAAGTAGTTAAGATGATAAGTTTGGAAATTTGGCGGATGCTGTGGCGTTTGAGGACGGCCAATTCAAGATTGCAATCAGCCAAAAATCTTTAGGCTTTTCTTGACAAATGCCGTTTGGCTCGCACACTCGTGCTGGAGTGGTTTGTTGACGAATGGGTTTGTAGATCGACAGAAAATACCTAAATAATACTTTGTCATTAATAAAAGAGAAACATTTACTGCTTCCAGCTTCTAAAATGTGAGGATTTGCTCATTCTTTCCGTTTTAAAATGTAAATATTCTGGTTTTGGACAGACAAAAGAGTCTACGTGGAGACATCACATTGGCCTCTGGGAAATTGTGATGAATCTGACATTTAACACTAAAGAAGCGATCAAAAGGATATACAGAACGAGATTAATCGATAATAAAAAACAACAGTTAGCTGCAGGTATACTTTGGAAACACAGCAAAGTGAAAAGTCAGTCGTCCTGTTTTTGATCACATAACAATAATGACTCTTTGTCAGACCAACGGGAGAACTTGGCAACAAAAACCTCCCAATCACACCTCATTGAGTGTGGATCAACTTCACCCGTCAAAGCACAAATAGATGGAGTGCCTGCCCTGCCGCTAAATGGGAACTCCCTGGAGGACCACTGAGGTATACTGAGCATATCTTCTGCCTTTAATGCTTGCTGGGACTAAAGCGACCTGCTGCTGGTTGTCAGCTGTACTGTCTCTAAGCTGCTGTGTACCAACGTGCTGACTGCTGAGCGCAGCAGACTTCAGTGGTGCCATAGTGGGTCACAGAGGAGTAAGTAAGGAAGAGAGACAGTCCCAAACAATACATCACTATAAAGACACAAGCAGAGAAATACACGCAGGACGCGACCGCCCCGTACAGGTTGTTCTGATCACGTTCTCTGACGGTGTACCTACCTGCGTGTCTCCCTCACGGTCTCATGCAGACAGACCGGAGGCCGTGATATATGCAGCACATGCATCAGAGTCAATCAGCCAACACCAGCCCTGCAGTCTACCACTCCCCTGGGTAGCTGGAGTGAGAAGTTAGGGAGCAGGAGACACACAAACCTCACCGACCACTTATCCTCTATTTAGCAAAGCTAGCAGGAGGCACACACCACACACACCGACACACACACACACACACACCACCAGTGATTTCAAAGCTTCAATCAGTAGCAGTGTCAGGCTCATTGTGTTTCCTTTGACCACTCGATGAAGTGTGTCACCGCTGCTTTAGTGCTAATTGGGGGTAACGTGTGCTTTATGTGCCCGATAAAGCTGCCAACTGACAACATCCTTCACTGCTAGTTAGAATCAATTCTCATGTAAAAGTGCAGGTAGCAATTTTGGATTAAAAACTACCGAAAACAGCATTTACAGAACTAAAACTCCACAGACGTCTGCACAGATGATTAGTTAGTTGCTGATTATAACCACAGATTATCTATCTACCTACTGTATATCTATATATCTGTATATCTATCTATGCTTTGCCTCCTCCCTGCATCTTTCTGACACACAGATCCACATGCGTCTCGCTCCTTTATTTCTCTTTCTAAATAAAGCCTTGAGTTTGTGTATTCAGTTTCTCAAACAGGGAGCTCTTTTATGTCTCAGATGTATGTAAGTCGCCTGCCAGGCAAGCCTTGCATCCCTCGTAGATGCACAGACGATGACATGGCTCAGATACAGATGGAGACGGGCCTAGATTACAGAAAGCGCACCGTCCGTCACTCTGCGTCTCTTTTCTTTCAATGAGTAAACGATGACTGACAGGTTGACCACACATCGGCGATTAGATACACCACATGATGCCGGACTGTGTATCCCTTGCTCGGTTTTCTGTACAATAAATCGCTCAAACTTGACAGTGAGGATGCGGTGTTACTAGTGTAGGTTTTAAAGTTCAATTAAATGGAGCAGACCAGACCAAGTCCTGTTTAGCCATCAGTGTTGGTCTGTCGATGGTTCAGTCCACGACTTTGGTCCGGACTGAAATATCTCAACAACTGCTGGATGGACGACCATGCCACTTTGTAGAGACATTCATGTTCCCCAGAGGATGAATCCTACGGGCTTTAAGGAGTCCACTGACTTTCCCTGTAGCACCACCACATCCTGTGAAATATGTCAACATCTACTGGATGGATTGGTGGTTGTCTACAGATGACCTGTAATTAATTAGGTCATTATGTGACTTTTTTAAGGGTTTCTGACCAAATACCTGTAAAGCTGAACATGTTCAGTACTGCTGTGTATATGTTTAGTGCTAAGTTGCACATTTCAGCAGGCTAACACGCTAAACTAAGACAGTGAACAGATGCTTAACATCGGCATGTTAGCATTTAGCTCAAAGCACCCCTGTGTCTGACGTACAGCCTAAAAGCTGTGATACTCGTATATATAAAAATCAAACAGATTTATTAAACACATATACAAATGGTTTCCCGTCAATGCACCACATTTACAGGCAGACGCTGTGACAGCAATGCTATTAAAAAAATAATAATAATAAATGAGATGTCTGTGTTTAGCACTTGCATTGCCCTGAAACCTGCCTACAGCAAGTGGCCTGTGAAGTCCCCAAAGGGGAGGCCGTCAGGGGAACGATAATCTTTCTGCTCGGCGAGTTCACCGGGCTGCGCCAGGTGTTGGAAGAGGGGGAAGGTCGCTCAGTCATGTGGCACAGGGAGGTCTGGCACCAGATTCTGTTAGAAAGAGGACCGAAGCACCAATTGGCAAAAGAGCCGTGTGTAAAGTGCGGAGGGATGGCACACACACAGTGCTGACCTTCCTGCAAGGGCTTGGCCACCAGACTGACCCATTAGAAGGGAGATTCATGAGCGACTCCCAAGTGAGGAAGCTAGAGTTTACTGGAAAGCACATTAGCCCTTTCTCTGTTGGCCCCCATGTGGAAATGCCCACTTAATGTTGCCCAGCTCTGCTTGCCACGAAGAAGGAAAAAGAGAGACATATTTTATTCTCTCTTCATCTCTTCAAACACCTTCAGACAAAGACATCCATAGACTATTATTAGGAAATGTAATCATCAAAGTGATGGAAGGATAAAGAGTGCCATTAAAAACATATCTATCACAGACATGCACAAGATCCTAATGTGTGCAATAATAACGCAGATATTAAACTGCTGCACAGCTCATATGCAAATACACATAAAAAAAAAGCATCTTTCATGCACAGGCTTCGTGCACGTGCAGCAGGAAAAAAAATGGTGTCAACTTTCATAGTGAGGGATCCAAAAATAGACCCCTTTCCAATTGGGGATAACATTTGTAGGCACACAAAAGCCCATGATAATCTTTCAATTTTAGGGAAGAACAAAACAATTAAAAGCGAAAACACAATGGAACAATCTGTGACAGTGTTAGCCCCCAGAGTGAAACAAAGGAAATTAGGACAATTTATGTGCCACAACAAATAAAGGCTGTGATAGGATAGCTTTCAGGGGACTGAAGCGCCCCCCCCCCCCCCCCCCCCCCTGGACATGCTTCTACATTGTTGCGTTTTAATTGCATGGCAGCATCTTGATGCCTGGAAAAATGTGACCCGCATTCCTGACCTTGTCTGTCACTTTGGAGCCTGTTGATGGAGGTCTGAGCACTGCTTCCTGTATCAGCAGCAGAACAATGGACTTGCAACACTTCATCGTGGTCAGTGGCGAGGCAAGAACAGAAGACAGCAAAGACTCTTTCAAACAAGACGTAACAAATACAAAAGCGTTGTGTGTGATTGTCTTTACCCTTCGCTACGTATCTTAAGGGTTGACGGTGTTAAAGAGTCCCTTTGATACAGCCAACAAACGTACAAAATTCAAAGCAGACGGAAATCAATTTTGACTGACACATGGAAATGTTTTGATTTTTCTAAACTGGATTACTACTCGCATATCTTCCCTCACCTGCCATAATCAATTGCACCTTTCCTCTCTTATACATGTTTAACCAACTAGCGGGTTATTGGGGACACGCATCAGCGCTCGAGTTCTCCCTCAGGCTATGGCTGGCAGTCATAGATGATGCTTCAATTGCTCAACGCTCCTCTCCGTCTCTCCCCTTCTCTCTCTCTGTCTGTTTCTCTCCATACTTCACACCATGCAACGCAAGCCTGTTGGTTTTAATCTGCTTTATGAAAAACACATTGTGTATATAAGTAAATAGGAAGAAACGGCCAATTTCTAAAACCGTTCCTTTGTTTTAGAAACAGATGATAATGATGTGCCGATGATATGAGCTGTACGGTCATTAATGTATCCCCTTTGTTGTGACAGTGGTACAAAATACAGCAGCATTTGAGGCTCAAGACCTTTATAACGAGCATGAAAAATGAGCAAGCAATGCACCATGGCAACCATGTTGGTGAAAATTATTCATTAGCTTTCATTATTTTGTCTCTACGTGTTCTAGTATCTTTTCAGGAGATAGCCCATGCGTGTTTCTTTGTTTAATCCAGGAAGGATGTCATTTGGACCAAAAACTCTGCTTTTATGTCGTTTTTTTATTCATAAATATTATCACTCAGCAGCAATCAGACGCAGGCCTATGGCTGGAGACAACATCACATTGGCTTTTCACACTCTCAACCTTCCTTTCATGCTCAATCTATTGTTATAAGCATGAAACTTTTCCACATTTGTGAAAGGAAAGAAGAGTACAAAACAGCTTCTTTGCAGTCTTACCCTTGACATCAAACCATGAAATCATTGAACGCTCAGAGCAAGCTGCATGAAAAGAAAGAAAATGTTAATCTATTGATTTCACTAGCCAAACTGACATGGCATAAACATGGCTGGCTTTTCTACCCAGTAGAGTGCACTTCATCACCTCAGCCTCTGACACACTGGAGCAGGAAACAGATCCTTAGCAATTTAGGATCTGGTTTGACTGAAGCTGGCTCCTGGCTGAGCATGACAGACATCCCTGTTAGCAGTTTAAGTTCAAAGACATGGCCGCTCTAGCCTTTAGCTGATCCCACCACTGGTTTATTTAATCACCAGAGGAGCAGAGGGCGTGATGCAGCAGTGAAGAAAATCTTTTACTATTAAGAAAACATCATTTAGTCAACTAGGATTTCCCAAACACATCAGGTGCTTTAACTGTTTCACCAGCAGAATGTCTAGGACAGATTGGGTGCATGGACAGCTGCCATAAAGACTGACTCAACAGCCAAAAGAAAACAAAATGACCACAATTTGGGAAGTCTCTTCTTGTGGATAGGTCATTAATTAGGGGATTTTAACACCCCCTGTGCTTTAATTCGTTTTTAACATTTTAAGGTGTGGAAATGTCATGTAGCCAACTACAATTGGTTCAATGCCCGAGTGGTTGACAGATTAATTTTACAGCCACATGAAATATTGCACACATTTGGCTGGCAATGAAGCCTCCATGAGAACTGAATGAGCTGCGTGTCAAGAATGTGGGTTACAGTTCATTTCACTTAGTGCCCGACCTAGAGCTGAAGGGATGTTGGTGACCTAACCATGGTCATCAACAGTGCAAAAGGCACCAAGCCACACTTGATAAGCACTGTTTACTGTAGCCTACACGTGGCTTTCACACATCTGCGGCCATGCAGTGCTAGAAAAAAACATTTAAAGTTAGAGCAGCTTTGTGATCACAAGTGGAAACAGCAGCAGCATCATCTATAACAAAACGAACACGGATGTTGTCACTGTAGCCCATTTCTACTTAAAAGCATATGCACACATTAATTGAGAAACATCATAGCAGACACTGACACAGCACCATATATATTGTCATGATTTTTAAAAACAGCTCTCTGAACCAAACTTGTGTTTAAGGTAGATTCACTTGTACACGCATGCAGCCTGTGAGAGGAAACAGCCTACAGAAAGCATGCAGCAGGGTTCTCATCATGCCCCTAAATCAGGCTGGATGTGAGGACAGCCGGAGGCAAATCCAAAAAACCCGTTCCCACCTTTAAGACACTAGGTCGTGCAAAAAATAATAGCATGACTCTGCTTATTGCACCCCACCCCTCCTCTCTGGTCTCAGGAACGCAGGACAAACCCTTTTCCCCGCATTCAAGGCGTAGCGGCGCAAAATAATCTGAAGGACACCCCGCCTCCCCCCTTTCCCTCACCTGGCATATCGTCTTCAAAATCCATGTCGTCTTGTCCCTCGTCTTCATTACTCAGCGACCCCGGCATCTTTATCTCATAGCCCCCAAACCCCTTTTAGACTGAGAATACTGAAAGTTAACCCTCCAGACGCCGCAGCCCAGTCTCTTTCTTCACCCAAAAAAAAAGAAATGTATTCGTCGCTCAGTTTAAAAAACAAACATTTTTTTTAATTTTTTTTGCAGTGAATCTGGAGCTTTCTCTCCACGAGTAAAAAATAAAAAAACATTTATAATTATTTTTCCACTGATCTCTATCCAGGTCTTCCAGTCTGAAAAATAAGAAAGACAAAAATGGAACACACATGCCCAGATTGTGACGTCTGGTCTGTTGCCATGACGATGCATCCCATAATTTCACCCACAACTAGTTAGTCATGCTCGCTTAGTTACCACTTTAACTAGTAGTGTGCAAAAAAAAAAAAAAAACACAGCGCGAGGCGACGCCATGTGCCGCTAATAGGCGGATACAGTACCGCGCGTGAGAAGTCCGGAGAATAAGAGCGAAACTTCTGCTGCTTCACTGTGTTTACTGCACGCGCCGGGCTGCAGGGGGGAGAAACACCCTTCAGCTTTAAAAAGGGGAACATGCGTGCCAATTTATTTATTTATTTTAGTTCTAATTTCCTCAAAATCAGTTTCTTCATTGTGCAAACTTCCACTTTGTCCTGACACGGAAACATAGACAAGTGCAGGCTGACAGCTGCACGCGGAGAGCAGCCCTGACTGCCAGTGGTCCAGCTGTTGTCAAGGTTACCACAGCTGTAACACAGGATGCCCCACAGAGAGCACGAGCGTCAACTTTACATAACGTATCACAATACACACATCAAAAGCTGGACGTCAATGCGCGTGCTGCAGTGACGTTTTAGTTTTAAAAAGTGGAGCTCATTAATTCATTAGCACCAGCTTAATTATTTTAATTTCTTTACCATAATGCACGTTATTTACTTTATTATTTAGATTATAATAAGCTTTGCTGGCTCATATTTCTGTACATAGGGCACCAAAGTAAAAAAATATATACATTTTATTGGACATCCCAAGTCAGGTAAATAATAATAATAATAATAATAATAATATAATAATAATAATAATAATACATCTTTAAAAGAATGACAAAAAACCCTAACATTTTCTAAAAATGAAAAATCTAAATATTAATACTCTTCTTTAACTACTATAAAAAAAACAGCAATACTCTGCCATTTCTTTATAAATAAATATGACAACAAATTTTCTTCTCTTTAGAAATTTTATTTAAATTGGCATGAAGTTTAATCTTCATCCTCTTCCTCTTCCTCATCCTGGTTGATCTGGAAGTAGCGCAGCTCATAGCTCTCCTTGGTGTTGGCCACGACCCTCAGCCAGTCCCTGAGGTTGTTCTTCTTCAGGTACTTCTTTGTAAGGTACTTCAAGTACCTGCAAGAGATGAGGAGAAAAGGGAAACAGTCACAGACATTAGTCAAAATTAGATAATATTTATAATTTATTAATAATTACTTTGAATCTGCACCAGGAAGTCTGCAGTGTTTAAATGTGCTCAGAAAAACAGGTGTGGAATAAAAAATGACAAATACAACTTGAGAAATATCTGATAAACCTGTAGTAATAATAATTATAATAATAATAAAGATATAATTCAAGGGTGAATCAAGTGCTATGCATTTGTATTTTGCATTATTAACTGGTAATGTTTTCCAGTCATAATATTAAGTGCTCCATTTAAGAATAAAAGTGGTAGAGTCACCCTCTGGTGGTGGTGTTCATAGCTTTCTGATACAGAATGTTTGAAGTCTTCATGCAGAATTTATTAATCTGTTTAAGTTTATGCAAATTCATGTTCAGGTGTATCGTTATAGATACACACAACATTTCGGGTACATTGATTTTGGTGACCTCTTGACTTCTTTGTATATTTTTAAATCTCACAAGTTCATTGTTGACCATCAAAGTAGCAGAACATTGGGGTGATTTTTAGGCACACCAAGGCAGAAGTTTATTATAGTCCCGTTCCCCCCCCACCCCCTCTAATATTAGTAGTACAACCACATATACACGCATGCAGTTAAAAATAGATTTTGTTTGTGGTTGATCTTACTCAATAGCAACATATCTTTCCAAAAAACACCACTATCCCATAAACTCAGACATTTTGACAGGTCACTGTAGGAAAAGCAAAAGTGTAAATAATAAAAGTGCTGCTTTGGTTTCAGTGCATGCTGGCTCACTGTAGCTGTCACGGCTTACTAGGACACTTGAAAACAACAGAGCCGTCGTCAATGTTATTAGTAACACCTGCACTTTTTCTTTCTGGACAAATCAAAGTGTCTGCTGTGAAAAAAGCCTTTATATTTTCTCTTTCCCTTCAATATAGAGTAGCTCCTGATGAAAACATTGTTCAATGCTTAGGGCACCACAAACAAAATTCCACTTCCATCGATTCAAGCTGGTGACAAGCGTCTGAAGCAAAGATCTCAAAACACTTCTAGATGTACAACCAAAACCTGCAAGATACCACCAAGAAGGTACGACACTGTCGTGGGATTTTTAAAGTTTAAAAGTAAAATGTTTAGTGTATGCATTTCTTTTACTTCCATTTTTTCTTTACCGCCTCCTGTGGACAGGCGTTTTAAAATAGCGTTTTGCTACAAACGCCAGACAGTGCATAAACTAATTTTACAATTCTAATGCTACTGTGATTTCTATATCAAATAAACATTCAGAATAGTTGCTTCCCATGATTTATGGAAATCATGTTATAACATCTTCATTACATGTGGGGTACAGGCAAAGATGGAAGTAGATTAAGTTGAGGATGTTATGTTAAACATTTTTTTAAACATTTTAGGCTGTTTTTACCTCCTCACACAGAAAATAGCTAAACACAGCTTTCATGAAGAGCTAAACCTTTTACAGCACCATTTAAAGTCTGCATGGGTGCGTTCTCCGAAGATACATTTCAGGTAGAGTATCACTATAATATAATATGATAATAAAAGCTATAACTTTATGTTTTAGACTAGTTGTGTGTTCAGTAATATTAAATGAAATTCACAACATTTTTCAATGGGATTTTGCTTTCTCCTCTCTTCCAGTTAACTGTACATGGTGGACATTCTAATCATTAAGATGCTCTCGTAGACTTGGACAAACAACCCTTTAATTAGGCATGTATGTTTCTGTCACTAAGCATGTGTGAGGCACAGTGCAGCGTCCTTTTAGAGAAAATCTATTGAAAGCAAGGAATGCCGTTACACATCAAGATGCATGCTGCAGTGTCATTTTTAATAATTCTGCTCTAAAAGAGGCGTGTTCCTTATTTCGCTCTTTAGTAAGATTTAACACACTGAAGTTACAATTATGCATTAACTACATTAACTAGTTATATGGAGGCCCTGCGCTACAGGTTTGGGAATCACTGTATTAGAACATGTAAAAACACAAATTTCAGTCACTGTATATTACAAGTCTGGTAAGTGCAGCATTGCATTTTGTACCTCTTGGAGAAGGGAACTTCAGAGTTCACTGCAATTTTACTCTTGCTTCTTTCAATGGACACCACACCACCGCCAAGGCTTCCAGCTTTGCCGTTAACCTTGATGCGCTCCTGCAGGAACTGCTCCTGCAAGTGCAGAGGACACAACAAGAGTTGGTATACATAAACCTAAACAGAACTGAAAGAATTCAATAAAAAATCATAACAAATGGTTTGATGTACAGTTAAATGTCTTACAGTAGGAACAGGTGACACATTGTGGTTGACATCTCGCTAGCTTTCATTAATGACCACACTGGATAAGTGTCCTTTCCATTCCTCCACATTGACTTAATCATAACCCATAGAGATTTCGCTGATGTGAAAGCAGAGTTTAACACTCAGGCAGCTGCTGCACTTGACAATATGTCTTTAAACTGGCCTACTCACAAAGTTGGCGGCGTCCATGATGCCATCCTCAACAGGGTGAGTGCAATCCAGGGTGAACTTCAGGATCTGCTTCTTCCTCTTCCCACCCTGCTTCCTAACCACCTGCTTCTTTTTCTGGCTCTGGAAATGAGAGGGTTACTTAAACTTACAAACAACCATCATAGCGTATGTACGTTTAAAACCAACAAAATGAACATTAAAATAACTTCAAATATCATAAGTGACTGGCAAATATGTTTCCAAGGGGTGTACGTGACACATTTTAATGTAAAGACCTCAACAGGTTTTATTACCCATAAACCCTTAGTAACGTTACCGATTGTACCGTTAGCTACCATTAGCATTATCGCTAGCCAAACGTGGCTTTAGCATTACACCGTAAACAAAGCTACAAAAAAAGGCTAAAACATTCGTGGCTGTTGTATTTCTGTACAATGACCACATACACTTCCGTGAGTGCAAAAAAAAGTTGAAGTACATCGTCTCTATACAGTTTATTTGGTCATGTTACTACTCACAATCGGGGCCATGGCGCACACATTCAGCAAAAAGGAAGGAGCGAAGGCTGCGCAGGAGCTATAATACCCAGCCGCAAAATCGATCGCATCTATTTATCTGGAATCGATTAAGCAAAGTGCAAGTATAGTGCTCTAGCTTAAATTTAAAGCTACGTCGATGCTAATTATGCGTAACTAGATAAGTAAATATAACATTTAAATAAAACACGTTGTCAATAACTCATAAATGGGTCACCAACTGTTGAAAAAGGTCAAACTTTATCTTATTTACTGGCCAACTGCGACCAATCAAAACATGTTTAGTGTTGTATGTGTAGTTTAGCTGCTGTTTCAGCAGATTGTTTGATGGATAGTTGCTTTATTTATTTTGTATTCATACATACAATTTGAAGTTACAGGAACAGTGCACAATAATAGATAAACTGATAATATAACTGATATCAAACATCTCAGTCAATATTGGTATCGCTTCATTTTACATCTCAATTTACTAATAATTTCTAAAAATGTTTCTTGTCAAGGATTATGTTGACAGACATGTTCCCAACACTTCCAATAAATCACTTCCAATTCATTATTACTTTGACCTAGGATGTCAGCTGGAAATTAAAAATTATTTAAATGTTTCTGCAAGTAAGCATACATTTCAACATAGCCTATATGGAGTATAAACCTTCCCATAATAAGATAATAATGAATTGTTATCGATTTAAACTGAGCAGTTATTTCAAAGACACATCTATTTTCCCTAATAATTAACACCAAATTACATAATGATTGGAAATTAGGCTATTTGAAGACTTGAAGTTACCCCTTATCAAATGTACATGTTCTCACATTTTTACTCTTGAATTAGATTTGGATAACACCTCTATTTTTCTAGAATTATACTATTGCTTTTATGCAACATAACAAAACTAAGCTTCATAATGTAACAAAAAACAGAGTTTACAAAGTGCTAAGAAGGCATTAAATAATGTGTAATGTGTTGCAGCAGATGAAATCATTTGCAATGCTCTAATTTCCACCTCTTTCCCTCCGGTCACCCTACCTTAGAGTTCAAGACGTAACACTAGCGTGACATTAGAAATAGAACAACTGTATTTTTAATCTCTATGGCACAGCAATATTAAATATCCCTTTTGCACTTTGGCAACACTTGGAGGCTGGCATGAGGTTAGTGCTGCCAGCTGCCTGGCGGAGGGACCCCATCGGCCTACTATTGAAGAGTTTCTGCATTGCTGTCATTCCTACTGGGGGTGGCTGATAGCACCACTGAAAGGTAAGACAGTGGCTCTCTGCTTTCTGTAGACTAGTCTACTGCATTTACAATATGATTTGTTGGCTGGATATAATGTTGGTGCTGACAATGTCTTTGATGTTATATATTTGCCGTGTTTGAATCGTGTGTTGTCACTGAATCCCCGGGCAGTCATTACACATCTGACAAGGTAAGAGACGAAGAACAAAAACAGCTTGTTTGTTCCAATTAACATCTGACTCTCTTGATCAAAGTGTTGCATGACATGTGTCTTAGTCTCTCTTTTAATTAGTGGAATATTTGGCTCTTAACACATGCTAAAGCTTAGTGATGTGATGATGTAACTTTTTGAAACTTGTCAATCAAGTGATATTCTCACAGTGTTTCATTATTCACTCTGTTTGCAGATGGCAGGAGGAATCTTCACCAACTTGGATAACCTGTGTAATGTGGACTGTACTATTGTCCATCCCCTGATGTGTCACCTGTGCCATGAGCAGTACCAGTCCCCGTGTTTGTTGGACTGCTACCACATCTTCTGTGCCCGCTGCCTGCGAGGCCGGACTAATGACAACCGTCTCAGCTGCCCCCTCTGTGGGTAAGAGAAAGCACTGGGAGGTTGATCAGGGCCAATTTAGATTATCGATCTTGAAAGCAATGATAAACCTGGTTTTTCTCCACACTTTCCAAGGAAAACTTCCTGTTTTATATGTATGCAACAAGGGGGAGAAAAATCCCTCATAGATACGAAGGTTTAAACTAAAAACGGACACCGTGTTTCATCTGCGTCGGATACCCGAGCCTGGATATCACACTCAGCCATAAATCCCCAAACAAACCGGAGATATTGTGACGCTGAGTAATGAGCAGGTGATCTCAAGCTGCTCAAACACGATTAAGCTGTTTCAATTAGTGAATCCCCTGTAGGGTCAAACACTTGTGTATAAAAAAACAAATTCTTCCCACAGGCTCCAGTTTTGGGCAGCGTCGCTCAAAGGGATTCGTTCCACATAAGTTGATTAGTACATTGGTTTGGTTCGTGCAGGAGATTTGAGGCGAATCCCATTGGTTTCAGAGAGCATCAAGTCTCTCTGGTTTTAGGCGGCTGCTCAGTGGCCCATTGCTGGCCTGGTCTGGGCAGGGCAGGCCTGAGTGGCTGGAGCAGCTGCAGGGTCATCCCGGTCTCTCATTTAGTCCTCGTCCCCAGCGGTCAATAGGGCCAGCAAGTTCCTCTAAGACCAGTCACACAGCAAACAAAGCATACTGGTATTTGGCACCAGTGCCAGCAGCTTTGGGCAATCAAGAGCAGTCACATGATACCAATCCATTTCATCCCGTATTAGGAGTGACTCATGGTTACTAGTCACCTTCATGTCTGCAGTACTAACTTTCCCCCATCAAAGCACTCAGGGATGTATAGAAAAGGACGTTTACTGCAACGTGATTATAACAGCAATCTTTTCTACTGCGTCAGAAACAATGTGACCTAGATTATTTTTTTAGAGTCCTCTTGTGTGTGAATGCAGAGAATTAAACGAGGATGAGTTCTCTGTCTCTGCATTAGCCTCACCTGCTCGTCTCATGTCCCTTTATATACAGTTTTGTTGATTTGATTCATTCATTTGCATGCAAAATAAAAAAACATACACGTTAAAAAAAGAAAACTAAATCAAGGGGCAATCAGAGAGCACACACGGCGGACGCCCACAGTAAATGGTGCACAATACTACAGAGCAGAGTCAATGAGAAACTAATGTTAGTCACACTGAGAACCGCAACATCATCCCTGATGGGCAGCTCCTGGGTTGTGATTCTGCTCGGTCACAGCTAGATCCACCCGCTCCTAAAATAGGCTTTCTGTTGAGGCTATATATGTTTGAATTCAAAATCAGATTCTTTCCACATGTCGACACTATACTATGAGCTAATTGTTGTGAATTAACTAGAATTATAAAATGACCTAAAGAAGCTACGGCTGAACCTGAGGCACATTTATCAGCTGTTTGATATGAGCTGTTGAGGTAGATCATGTGACCTAGTCAGCTGTGCTTTATTTCATAGCACAAGGTCCTGAGAAAAGAAAATCCAGGCAATCATTGGTTTTCTATGTAAATAACCCCGTGGGCTCTGCTGTCTGGGCTCAGGCTACAGGGCTCTGCTGTCTGGGCTCAGGCTACAGGGCTCAGGCTACAGGGCTCTGCTGTCTGGGCTCAGGCTACAGGGCCGCAGCTATTTCCATCAGCAGTGTAACAGCTGCTCACTCAATAACCGTAATCTAAGAATTCACTACTCTGCTATTAGTAGAACACAATAGATCCCCGTTGCTATGAAAACGAGATAAAACATGCACAGCGGGAACATTAGCATCACAGCAGCTGAATCAAAATGAGGTAAACAGCCTTCTGGTTCAGTCAAACAGGCCTGTGCAAATGTTAATGCAGCAGAAACTGGTCACAGTTCTACCTGCTGATTAATGTGCAGGATTTAAAAACAAACAAACATTTTGGGTTAACAAGAATCAGGAAGAGAAAATGAGTTGGCAACGATTTAGAAAGTCAATTAATCATTTCTGTTTTTCAAGCCCACCTCTCAAATGTGAAGATTCATTTTTAATTAACTAAACAGTTTAGTTTTCCCCTCAAAACTTAATTATGTTGAATATTGTTTGTGTTTTGGATTGATGGTGGATAAAAGAAGGAATTTGAAGATGCCACCTTGAGCTTTGGGGAATTATACTGGCAACAAAATGATTAATTATTAACCGATGAAGGAAGTACACAGTTGTTGCAGAATAAATAATTATACTAAAATGATGGTGTATAAAGTGTCATGTAGAGAAGCAGCAGCCAGACTGTAATCTGTGTTCACAGCGCAGTATACATTCTGGCTGTTCCTCAGACCAGTGCAGAGAATCAGAAACGTTGCATCTGCCAAGTCAAAGAGCAAACTATCACTTTATATCACACTTTATTTAGATGATGTCATGCTTACAGGTGTATAAAAATAAGTGCGTAGTGCTCAGAGAGAAAAAAAAACATTTTCAGAGACAACAGAGCGCCATCTTCTGGAACGCCACAAGAATGCAATAAACATGAGTTAAAGGATATATATCTTTAATAACAGCATCCGTGTGATTTACAAATCATGATACTGACGTTTAGTTTATTTTCCCTGTACATTTAGACAACTTAGAACTTCTCCCACTGAATAATACACCGATGGAAACGACCAGTATATGGAGTATTTACTTAAAATGTATGAAATGACCTGTAAAGAAAATGGAAGAAAATATGTGAGCGATGTAATAACGCTGGGTCATTTAGTTGCTGGCGGTTCATTTGTCATCTTGATAGCTACCAGTCTTCATGTCATTCAGTCCGAGGTCGTCATTCTGCTCAAACGTGCGGGTGTACTTCTCAGTGGTTATTTCAGGATCTGGATCCGGGGCGTACACATTCTGCATGTAGCTGTTCCCTGCCGGGTCGTCCAGGACGATGTGGACGGTCATTTCTCCAGCTATAATTTGATCTATCTTCTCCCCAAACGCTTTCAGCTTCTGCAGCCGGTCTGAGGTGCTACTGTCGCCGCAGATGAAGGGGTTTTTGGAGACTATCAGGTTTTTGATGTCTGTAAGCAGCCCCTCCAGAGTGGTGAACTTCCCACCCACAGCCGCCATCCCCAGCTCGAACTCCAGCTCCGGGATGTTGACGAAGCACGTATCTGACTTGAGCACATCTCGGCTCATGTCTGAAGAGTCGGTGATGCGCAGGGTGATTCTGGTGCCCATCTCCTCTGTGGCTCCACCTGACTTCACCTCGTTGGTCCGATGGCCACAGCTGTCGCAGTTAGTAGCCATGATGATGACCTCCTTGAAGTGAGGGATCTCCACGATCTTCATGTTGGTTGAGGCCGGTGCGTTGCATTCAGGGCAGTTGGTTTTAAAAGCCAAAACCTCATTTTTCATGGTTTCTATGTCGTTACCAGCCGGTTCCTCCTCCTCATCATCATCAAAATCATCCTCGGCCCTCAGCCCCAGCTGCATGTCCTGCTGGATCGTCCGGTTGAACATGGACACAGTGAGCGCCTCATCTTTTTGAGGGGCAAATGGGTTTTCAACAAAACTGTTGCCAGATGGATCCTCAATCACCAGAGTGAATTCGCTTTCAATCTCTTTTAACTTCATCAGCTTCTGGATGAACTCTGCTATTTGCTCAGCCACCTCGGGGTTAGTCACTCGCCTGACAGGTTGGTCTTGCTCCAGCCCTGCAGCTGCTCGGTCCAAGAGACCCTCGATAGTAGAAAGTGCACCTTTCTGGGTGAAGGGAGGGATTTCAAAATCCAACTCAGGAATCCTGGTAGTCGCACTGTCTGCTTTCACAACCTCCCTGTCCAAGTCCTGCTTTGTTTTGACTTTCAGGGTGTAACAGATGCCTTGGTCCTGAATCCGGCCTGCAGACTGGATTTCCGTGTTTGACCAGCTGCAGTTATCGCAGCTGAAAGAGCTCACGATGATTTCTCTGAAGAATGGTATTTTGGTGAGAAGTAAACGTGTCATACCGTTCAGGTGGCAGTTCATACACATACTCTCGATCTCAGTGGGCAGCCAGTCTTCGCCGTCTGCGCTGATTTCCTTGAAAAGGTTCTCACCTCGCACTTTCTCCTCGGAAATAACAGACATGTTTAACGTCGATATGTTTCCCTCGGTGGAGAAACTCTTCGTTCAGTCGTGTATCTTGCTGGAATATTCTCTGACAGTCCGTAAAGCGTCACCCAAACAAGCGCATGTTAGATTGTATTACGAGTATTAGTTCTCTTCCGCATTCTCTTCTTCTACGGTGGATGTGCAGTTGAGCTCACTGCTGCCCCCTCAGGTTTTCTGCGGAACTGCACACAGGGCAATCATAGAGAGATGATAGATACTTTATTTATCCCGAGGGAAATTCAGGTGTTTCATTCAGGTGTTTACAATAATTAGGAAAAAACATTACTTCCTGTTAACATATATACGCTACACATTCATACATACATATACACATGAACACAAATATTTATATGTGCATATATTATCCTTGTTTCTACTTTATTCAATTGTAGCATATTTGTATCTTCTATTTTATTTTTCTACTTACATTTTATATATTTTCCTAACGCCATTATATATTTTATGTACAGATTTGAATTGTGAATTCAAACTTGCGTTGCCTTTTAAGAAGCAGAAAATATTTGTGTGCCCCTTTTCATACATATGTGGAAAATGTTCAGTTGGGATGCTCTATTGTTGGATGGATTTTGTTATACTTGAGGTTGCTTGTGTTTTTTGTTTAAATTCTTCATATTAAAATCTAATATTTAGTGATAAATGTCATGATATTTCTCAGATTGTCTGAATATCTCTCTTTGCCACAGTTATCCATCCTTATTAAAAGGGAATAGCTCCCTCCCGCCAGAGGACCGTCTGCTGAAGTTCCTGGTCGACAACAACGCGGACGCTGAGGAGCCGGTGCAGTGTGCCAACTGTGACCAGGAGAGTAACAAACAGGTACGAATTGACAGACAGATCCACATCAATATCACCCAGAAGCAGTGACATGATAACATGACAGACATTGAACACAGGCATGACACTGCTCTTCAAGTCAGAGTTACAACTGCACACATAGCTTTGAAACTAGTGTATTCTTTATCTGTATCAAATATTGCCTTGTGTTGCTTTAAACAATATAAAATGACGTAAGCATCTTTCCACTTTTTCTATCAATTGCATTTTTGCCTTTGCTTTCGTCTCTCCTTACAGGACGCAGGGGGGATGTACTACTGTAACACTTGTAGCCAGCCACTTTGCAGCACCTGCAGGGAGTTGACTCACAAGGCCAGAATGTTTTCCCACCATGAGATTGTATCCCTGGCCAAACGCTCCAGAGCCAAACACAGGAAGTGCTGTGAGTGCCACCTGTAATTTACTCCAGAAGAATAACAGGCCAACGCGGCTTTATTACTCCAGCGTAGAAGCATGTCGTCCCGTCTGTGCTCTGCTCGACTTCCCACAGTAGTATGAAAGGCACAAGGTTAACATTTAGTGATAGATTTGTATCAGCCAGCCTGTGTTTATATTCTCACACCTCTTGTATTTGTATTTCACAAACCTGCTCATTGGAAACACAGAATAGTTTGTTTCTCACACTCCCGTGTGCTGAAGTTAAAAGACGTCTTGTCTTCACAGCTCTCCACGAGGAGCCCTACATCCTGTTCTCAACTGAGAACAAGTCTATGCTCTGCATCAAGTGCTTCAGAGACATGCAAGTGTGAGTAAAGCAGAAGCTCCTCCTCTCCTCCTCTCCCTTTCTCTCCTCTCCTCTCCTCCTCCTCTCCTCTCCTCTCCTTTTCTCTCCTCTCCTCTTTTTTTCCTCTCCTCTCCTGTCCCCTCCTCCTCTCCGTTTCTCCCCTCCCCTCTCTCCTCCTCTCCTCTCCCCTTCTCTCCCCTCCTCTCCTCTCCTCTCCTGTTCTCTCCTCTCCTCTCCTCCTCTCTTTTTTTCCTCTCCTCTCCTGTCCCCTCCTCTCCCCCTCTCCTGTTCTCTCCTCTCATTTTCTCTCCTCTCCTCCTTTTTTCCTCTCCTCTCCTGTCACCTCCTCTCCTCTCCTCCTCTCCTTTTCTCCCCTCTACTCTCCTCTCTCATCCACTCCTCCTCTCCTTCTTTTTTCCTCTCCTCTCCTGTCCCCTCCTCTCCTCTCCTCCTCTCCTTTTCTCCCCTCTCCTCCACTCCTCCTCTCCTCCTTTCTTCCTCTCCTCTCCTCTACTGTCATGTCCTCTCCTCTCCTCCTCTCCTTTTCTCCCCTCTCCTCCTTTCTTCCTCTCCTCTCCTCTCCTCCTTTCTTCCTCTCCTCTCCTCTCCTGTCCTCTCCTCTCCTCCTTTCTTCCTCTCCTCTCCTCTCCTCCTCTCCTCCTCTCCTCCTCCCCTCCTCTCCTCCTCCCCTCCTCTCCTCTCCTCTCCTCTCCTCCTCCCCTCCTCTCCTCTCCTCTCCTCCCCTCTCCCCTCCCCTCTCCCCTCCTCCCCTCCTCCCCTCCTCTCCTCTCCTCTCCTCCCCTCTCCTCTCTTTTCCTGTCCTCCTCTCCTCCACTCCTCCTTTCTTCCTCTCCTGTCCTCCTCTCCTCCCCTCCCCTCCCCTCTCCTCTCTTCTCCTCCCCTCCTCTCCTCCTCCCCTCCTCTCCTCTCCTCTCTCTCTCTCTCCTCCTCCTCCCCTCCTCTCCTCCTCCACTCCTCTCATACTCTCCTCCTCCCCTCTCCTCCTCCCCTCCTCTCCTCCTCCTCTCCTCTCCTCTCCTTTCCTGTCCTCCTCCCCTCCCCTCCCCTCTCCTCTCTCCTCCTCCCCTCCTCTCCTCTCCTCTCCTCTCCTCCCCTCCCCTCCCCTCCCCTCTCTTCTCCTCCCCTCCTCCTCTCCTCTCCTCTCCTCCCCTCCTCCTCTCCTCCCCTCCCCTCTCCTCTCTCCTCCTCCCCTCCTCTCCTCTCCTCTCCTCTCCTCCCCTCTCCTCTCCTCTCCTCTCCTCCCCTCCCCTCCCCTCTTTAATTTCACTGCAAGGAGTCAAACTAATCTAATACTAAACTAAACAATTTCTGCCTAAACGTGTTTATTTATTCTGCTGCATCTCCTGCAATGAAATGTAACTACAATTTGAAATCATCACTGTTCACCGCCCCCCAGGAGGATGAGCAGGTTGCTAGTTCTTCCGTCTGTCTCCCAGTAACACAACATGGCAGCTTTAGTGCTTTTGGATCGCAGCTCATGTTTACATGTTTAAAAAAAGAGGTACTCTGAGGTGTTGAACGTGCAGCTGGTGCGGCACAATGTTGTGTTTATGCATATGAAAGTGTGCGAGATTGTCGCTGTTGCCGCAGCAGTAATAGAATTTCCATTCATGCTTTCTAAAGAGGCCCGCGAGGCGCTACTACACACTCAAACAAATGGCGAGGCTCTTACCTCAAGGACTCTCGGCTCCACCGCCTGCACAGTTGAGGACAATAGACCATTCAAGCTCACCGGAGTTACTGTTTCGCAATAATGTAATCCATCAGGGAGCAGGAACCTCGACTGCACGACTTCAATACTTTATGTAGATTACTGAGGAACACTTGTTTTCACTTTGGGTTTGGGTGAAATATGGAAATCAGGTGTTTTTACATTCCAGGTGCACGCAGCGTTATCACTCTCATTACTCCGTTATATGTTGCACGGAGACAAACATGGAGATGTGTCATGCTGCCAACATCTCTGTCGTTTCAAATGAAGTGCTGAGTTTTGGAAAGTTCTTCTCATTGAAGAGGATGAAGATGTTTGGCTCCGTGAATATGCTCAGTGGAGCGGAACATGTGGCATGTGGGAAGATGCATGCAATACATAAAAGATACATAGAAGAAGGAGGAGGAGGAGGAGGAGGAGGAGGAGGAGGAGGAGAAGAAGGAGGAGGAAGAAGAGTACATCTGGAGAAGACGAATTCTTTCCTCCGTCTTCCGGCCTAATAATTATGACTCCAGCCTACGACTCTTCTGATCCTTCTCCTACTCTCGTATCCGCTCTCATCTCATCTCTTCTCCTTCTTCTCTTTCTTCTTCTCCTCGCTTCTTCTTCTCCTATTCCTTCTCTTGCGCCTGACTTCCTCTCCGTCCCGTCCTGCCTACCTCCTTCTTCTCCTCCTTCTCCTCATTCTTCTTCTCCTATCTCCGCCTTACTTCTCCTTCGTCTCCTCTTCTTCTTCTCCTTCTCCTCCTTCTTCTCCTCCTTCTTCCCTTTCTTCTCCTCCCTTCTTCTTCCTTCCTCCTTCTTTCTCCTTTCTTCTCCTTTCTTCTTCCCTCCTCCTCCTTCCCTCCATCTTCTCCTTCTTCTCTCTCCTCCTTCCTTCTTCTCCCCTTCTCTTCTTCTTCTCCCTTCTTCGCCTTCTCCTCCTTCTTCTCTCCTCTCTCTCTCTTCTTCTCTCCTCTTCGCTCTCCTCCTTCTGCTCCTCCTTTTCTTCTTCTTCCTCCTTCTCTCTCCTCCTTCTCCTTCTTTCTCCTCCTTCTTCTTCTCCGTCCTCCTTCTTCTTCTTCCCTTCTCCTCCTCTCCTCCTTCTTCTCCTTCTTCTCCTTCTTCTCCTCCTTCTTCTTCTCTCCTCCTTCTTCCTCCTTCTACTCCTTCCCTCTTCGCTCCTTCTCTCTCTCCTCCCCTCCTTCTTCTCCTCCCTCCTCTCTCCTCTTCTCCTCTTCCCTCCTTCTACCTCTCTTCTCCCCTTCTTCTATCTCTTCTCCTCCTTCTTCTCTCCCTTCTTCTTCTTCTCCTTCTCCTCCTCTTCTTCTCCTTCTCTCCTTCCTCTCTCCTCTCCTCTTCTCCTCTTCTCTCTCCTTTTCCTCCTCCTCCTCTCTTCTCCTCTCCTTCTCCTTCTCCTCCTCTTCTTCTCCTCCTCTCCTCCTCTTCCTCCTCTCCTCCTCCTTCTTCTTCTCCTCCTTCTCATCTTTTTCTCCTCCTTCTTCTCTCCTCTTCTCTCCTCTTCTCTTCTTCCTCCTTCTTCTTCTTCTTCTTCTGCCTTCTTCTCCCTTCTCCTTTTCCCTCTCCTCCTCTTCTTCTCCTTCTTCCCTTCTCTCTTCTTCCTCCCCTCTCCTTCTCCGTCTCCTTCTCCTCTCCCTTCTTCTCCTCCTTCTTTCTCTTCCTTCTTCCTCCTTCTTTTCTCCCCTTCTCTTCTCTCCTCCTTCTCCTCCTTCTCCTCTCTCCTCCTTCTCTCTTCTCTCTCCCCCCTCTTTTCTCCTCTCTCCTCTGATCCTCCTTCCTCACTTCTCTCCTCCTTCCCCCCTGCTCTCCTCCTTCTTCTCCTCTCCTTCTCCTCCTCCTCCTTCTCCTCCTCCTCCCCCCTCTTCTTCTCCTCCTTCTCCTCCTCCTTCTCCTTCTTCATTCTCCTATCCTTACTCTCCTCCTTCTTATCCCCTTACGTCTCCTCCTCCTTGCTTCTCCTTCTCCTTCTCCCGTCTTCTCCGCCGCCTTCGCCTCCTTCTCCTTCTCCTCTTCTTCTCCTTCTCCTTCGTTCCTCTACTCCTGCCTTCTCCTTCTTCTCCCTTTTCTTCTCTCTCCTTCTTCTTCTCCTCGCTCCTTCCTCTCCTCCTTCTCCTTCTCAGTCTTCTTCCTCCTCCTTCTTCTCCTTCTCCATTCTCAGCTCCTTCTTCTCTCCTTCTTCTCCTCCTCCTTCTTCTTCTCCGTCTTCTTATCTTCTCCTCCTCCTTCTCCTTCGTTCTCCTCCTTCGTCTTCGCCTTTCGCTCCTTCTTCTTGTCTCCTTCTTCCATTCTCCTTCTTCTCCTTCGCCCTTTCTTCTTCTTCGTCCTTCTCCGCCTCCTTCTGTCTCCTTCTTCCTTCTCCTGCCTTACTTCTTCTCACTTCTTCTTCGCCTCCTTCTTCCTCTCCTTCATCCTTCTTCTCCTCCTTCGCCTCTCTCTCTTCTTCTTCTCCTCCTTCTTCTTCTACCTTCTTCTTCTCTCCTCCTTCATTCCTCTCCTTCTCCTCGACTTCTTTCGCTCCTCCTTCTTCTCCTCCTCTTCTTCTTCTCCCCCCTCTTTTCGCCTCCTCATTCTCCTCCTTCTCCTTCTTCTCCTCTTCCCCGCCTTCTCCCTTCTTCTCCTCCTCCTTCTCTCGCTGCCTCCCCCTCGTCTTCTCCTCCTCCTCGCAGTCTCCGTCTCTCTCCCTTCATCAGTCTTCTCTCCTCCTTCTTCTCCTCTTCTTCTTCTCCTCCTGCTTCTCTTCTCGCCTCTCTCTCCTTCATTCGCTTCTCCTGGCTGCCTTCCGGCCGCTTCTCCTGTCTTCCTTCCTCCTTCTTCTTCTCCAGCTCTTCTCCTCCTCCTCTTCTTATCCTTCGTCCTTCTCCTTCTTCTCCGCCTTCTTCTCCTACTCTTACTCCTATCCTTCTTCCCTCGCTTCTTCGTCCTTCTTCCTCCTTCTCCTTCTCGCCGTCTCCTTCTTGCATTCCCGCCTTCGGCGTCTCCGCCTTCTCCTTCTTCTTCTGTCATGCTCCTCCTCCTTCTTCTTCTCCTTCTCCTCCTTCTCCTTCTTCTCCTCCTCCTTCTTCCCTCCTTCTTCTTCTCCTCCTTCTTCTCTCTCCTCACTCCTCCTATCGTTCTCCGCCTCCTGCTCCTCCGTTCTGCTCCTCTTTCTCCTGTCTTCTGCGCCTCCCCCCTCTTCTTTTCCTCTCCTTCTCCTTACGCCTCCCTTCTCCTTCTTCTCCTCCTCCGTCTTCTCACTCCTCTTCTGCTCCTCTTCTTCTTCTCCTTCTTCTCCGCCTTCTTCTCCTCGTCTCCTTTTTCTCTTCTTCTCCTTCTTTCTCCGTTTCGTGTTTTCTTCTTCCGTCTCTTCTTCTCCTCCTTCTCCTCCTTCCCTCTCTTCCTCTCCTCCTTCTTCTCCCTTCTCCTCCTCCCCCTCCTCCTTCTTCTTCTTCTCCTCCCCCTCTCCTCCTCCTCCTCCTTCTCTCTCTCTTCTCTCGCTCCTTCTGCTCCTCCTCCTCTCCTCTTTGCCGATTCTTCTCCTTCTTTCTCGCTTCTCCTCCTTCTTCTCCTCCCCGTTCTTCTCCTCCCTCCTTCTCTCCCCTCTCCCTTCTTTCTCTCCTCCTCCTCCTCTTCGCTCTTCTCCGCCTTCTTCTTCTTCTCCTTCTCTCCGCCCCCCTCTCCTCCTCCCTTCTTCGTCTCTCCTTCTCCTCCTCCTTTCTCTCTCCTTTTCTTCTCCTTCTTCTTCTTCTTCCTCCTCTTCTCCTCCTCCTTCTTCTCTCCTCCTCCTGCTTCCCCTCTTCTCCTTCTTCTCCTCCTCCTTCTCCTCCTCCTTTATCCCGCTCCTCTTTCTTCTGTCGTCCTCTCCTTCTTCGCTCGTCTTCCCTTCTTCGCTCACTTCTTCTCCTTCTCCTTTCGTCTTCTGCCTCCTCGTCTTTCTCCTTCTCCTCCTCCCCTCCTTCGCTTCTTTTCCGTCCTCCGTTCTTCTCCTTCTTCTCCTCCTTCCTCTCTCCTCCTTCTCCTTCTCCTCCGTTCTCCTCTCTTCTCCTCTTCTTCTTCTCTACTTTCGCCTTCCTCTCCTGCTTCTCCTCTCTTTTTCTCCTCTCTTCTCACTTCCCTGTCTCTCTCTCTCCTCTCTTCTCTCTCTCTCTTCGTCTCCTCCTCCTCTGCGAGGCTTTTCATCGGCAAGTTTCTCGCCTCGTCTAAGCCGCCCCTATGTCCGCCGGCCGGCTTTCCCGAACTCTGTGGGTACTCTGCTCTCTCGTTACCCTTTTTCCTGCAAACCGTCTTTCCTTTCCGTTTCTCCATTTCCCCATCTCCACTTTCTTTTTTGTTAAGCAACATCCTTTTCTCGCACACCTTTGCCACCCAACACTCTTTCACTCGCACATCTTCCTCTTGTAATCTTAACTCGACGTCAGTAGCAGGAACAGTCTGTGTCTTTATAATGCATCAGAGCAGGAGACATTGAGTTGCCTTGTTCGAGGATATACCCACAGGACGAAGATGTTCTTGTTATGTTAGATATTTTATAACTTAACCTCTACCCGTGTACGGGCCCGCCGGCGGGCCCAGCAGGAGTTTTATTGCGCCTGTACATGTACATTTTATATTTTTTTTTGGAAAGCTTAGAATCTGTCTATTTTAATATGGAGATGAAAATCACAACAGCGGTACAATCAGCTCCTCAAACTAGCAAGTACACTCAAAATCAAAATCATAACTTTGAGCCCACTTACCTATAAAGCCTCATAAATATCCTCTTTTTAGCAATATGTTGAAAAGGACGCTCCTAAGGCATTGCCAGAGGTCCACACGTTCGTCTCCGGGAAAAAGATATCCACTGTGAACATCGTCACATCGATAAAAATCCATGAACAGGTGTTGCAATCTGTGAAATCAGCTGATCGATTTGTACATTGTGTGATCATAAACAGTCATAACTTAATATCTCGTGCTCTCATCACGATTCAGACACGTCCTGGTTTTAGCGCGGGCTCTCAGCGTTAGATTGACACTTCATTTGAGCCAATCGGAGCTTCGATGGGTCTTTTACAACCTTCATGAGCCAATGAGTGTCAACTTGATAAGAAAGTGCCCACCCACTTCTTTTGTTACAAACTGACCCTGGACCAGCTCAGCGTCCTGGTGGCGCGCGCATCGTAAAGAAAACGAGCGCCTCTTTCGTTAGATGTGTCACTTCCCATGGTTTGTTTTTTCAAAATAAAATGTATTATTTATTGTACAGAAAAAAAATACAAAAAAACATAAAATATTAGAAACAAATGTGTTTATACTTCACTTACTCTGTGTGATTACTACTAACAGGAATATGGGTATCTAATAGTTATTTATAAATAAATAAAAATAATATTTATTTATAAATATAATATGTACATGTACATGTACATGTACATATTGCACAGTTGGTGTACGCCTGGTGTTTTTATAATTTTTAACTGAAATTTGGTGGTGAACTTGATAACACTATGTTTCTATTGTGTATTTCAGCTCGGGACTACCAGCTATACCCATCTTCAGACATTTTTTTCAACAAAGAGTGTATTTTCTTCAAATTCAGTGTATTCAGACCACTATTACTCAGTGCCAGAAGCACTTGGAGTGATTCTTCACTGTTTTGCAAGAACAAAACGAGAGTTATCTTTTGAATGAGACCAAAATCATGCAGCTGGTGCAAATGGTTGAAGAGCAGCTTTCAATTTACTTTGGGTATGTCGTTTGTAGGTATTTTCAGCCAATCAAAATAAGAGAAATTGTTCAAGCTTTACTTTTTCATAGTAAAATATATTTCAGTAATCACAGGACACAGTTTGGTTTAATTTAAGATCCTTGTGAATTGTCATTTCACGCCCACAGTGTTCCTAACAGTGTTACTAACCACTTTCCGCTTATGTCATGTAAGTCATCATCATTTCAAAACAGGAACTCCAAATTGAAAAAAAAATAAAAAATCTAAATGATGCAATCAGTTCGGAAAATCCACCCTGCAGCCGCAGTGTCCGCCACGCTCTAACCGCCGTCACAACTGTGTAATTTACACACTTTATTCAGTGTTGAATGAATCTCTGTGCTGCTGCGTTCAACGTTTCAAACCCTTCATGTAACATTTGTGACGTCTCGTATCTGCCGTTAATCAGATCAACAGCATCACAGGCTGCAAACAAACAAGTCTTACACTCCCTTCACTTTCATGACAAGAACTTAAATGTCATGTTAAATGGTTTGAAACTTAAATTCTTACAAAAATCTTCATATTTCTTTTGTTTTTTCTCAAAGAAACTTTAGTTTTTTAATGAAATTGTTCCTAGTTACAGACATTAGTAGTCCTAATATGGACATTGCATAGATCAGCATCAAGATAAGTGTCCTTCTTGCTCAGTAACTTCACAGCTCTGTTGAGTTGTTCAAAAGGCACAAGGTGGCTTCTGCAGCACGACATTGAACATTCAGTTCTCTTGTGTTTGCCTTGTAGCAAAAGAGTAATTGGAAAACAATAATTACATACAAGGAGAATGTACTAATGTACAGATCACACAGAGAAACAGACTCTTCATGTCTGTACGCGAGACATTTGTAAAAATGACTCACTTGGAAAAAAGTAAACGGACAAAACTGCTGCAGACAACAGTTCCTTCCAACGCCTCTCTACTAAATATAGTAGGCAGTAACAGTAGCACAGCACGGGAGTGGTAGCAGTGTTTCCTCTATTTATTTAGCAGGGATGTGCCAGCTCAGCAAAACACATTACAACCTTTGAAGAAAACATTTAAAATGTGTTTTAATTACGCCACGTTTCATTCTGAAGCCCAAACAGAGCTGATGATTTACCATAATATAAATTATTCAATTTGATGTCAGTGCAATCTGCAGCAGACCGACTGTACAAAACACGGCAACAAAATGTGAAATCGATTGTAAAAGCCCCCCGGAGCGCCGTGCTGCTGCATGAAAAGGAGGAGAAACACTGCCGAGTTCACCGCCTGCTTCTCTCAGTACGTGCGGACTGCAGGTTTAATGTCCTGGGCCTGGTTGAAGGGGTTCGCCGAAGGGGGAGGATCATCCTGTTGGTCAATGGACTGGTAGGCCTCTCTGTTTCGTGATACAGAGGGGAAACCTGCAGAGACAAGCCAAAAGTCTTCAACACACACACACACACACACACACACACACCCCCCTGCCATGCAAATATTTTATTCATAATCACATCTGCTTAGAAACACTGCCCCTAATCATGTTGCAAGGAATCCTTAAAAAACTTTAACTTCTTTTGTTGATTTTTTTTCACACACACACACACACACCCACACACACACACACACACACACACACACACACACACACAGTCTAAAACCCTGTGTGAGTGTCGCCGTCTCCTCTTACATCCACTACTGTCTGACTATCTGCTTGTTCTGCGGCTGATTAAAGATGAATTGACCACAAGAACCGGCCGCCATCAATGATCTGAAAATGAGCCTTAAAAATAAATCTCTTCTAATACGTGTAGACAATGCAAAACCAGTGCATGCAAGTTCCTTGGTGCTTTACACTTCATGATGAATGAACTGAAGACTGAAAGGACTCCCTATGATCCTCTGAAGCAAACAGCCAGAATAACAAAGTGGAGGTTCAAAGACCGGCTCACCCACAGTCCTATAACTGTGACAAACACGCACATATTTATGCTAATCAAACAAGCACTTTCATTCCAGAGGGTGTGGATGATTTGCAAAATGATATATTAATTGTACTTATACTTCACAACTGTGGAGTTTATAATGTTATTTTATTTAAAAGCATAAAAATACTAAAAGAAGACCTTCAATAACTCACTCTGTGTGCATTTCAAAAACACATTCATTGTCTATTATAACTTTTTAATTAGGCTTATTTGTGCACCATCATGCAGCTCTGCTTTAAATATATGCAAACAGAATACACAAACACAAATGAGGCGTCTGGAGAGTAATATGAATAATACATGTGCAAACTTTCAGAAACATATAAACACATATAATACAACAGGATACAAACACACTGGAGTGACACACACAGATATGGGGGGGTGTGGGGGGGGGGGTACTGAGGAGGACTGACAGATGAATTAATATAAATAATTATAAATAGAGAAAGATGGACAACAGAACATTAACAAGATAATAATTGGGAAAGTGTTTTGTCCTGCAGCCTGATTTGTAAATCTTACTTCCTGTGTGGGAGAGGACGGAAGAGGATGATTGGAGAAGAGAATAAGTAAAAAGGAAGAAGCCGGGAATCAATAGCGGCGGCCAATAAAGGCACTGTCAGCACTATCCGTGGTGCATCGACTGTCCACAGAGGTCTCTAAGTCTGAGAGGTCAAAGGTCAGCAGTGGAGAAGAGAAGAGACACAAGACAAACAGTCATAACAGGAAATAATGACAACACAAAATGTTCACATGACAAGAAGTGTGACAGCAAGCGGACTGAGGGTGGGAATGACGACATGCGAGAACAGAACAGGGAAATGTGGCGTTGACTCATTCTTACACAAGGATTTCACTTTAGTTGGTTGTGTGACAACAAGCCAGCTGAGAGTATTTAGGGGAAATGCACTGTAGGAAATTAACAGTTTGCTAAGCCCCGCCCTCCCTCAGTTACCGCCTGTCGAGTTTGACCAACTATTGCATTTGAAACATCCATCTTCCTTTGTCTGAGTTAAGCCTTTACCAATCTACTACAATGCTAGTTTATATAAAGAACATAGGGATGACTGTGGGGGGAATACTACACAGTGAATGTGCTAACCCTAACCCCACAAAACAATGTGTTTAGCTAACGATGAGCTAACTAAAGTGGATAACGTTACTTTCTACTGTAGTTACTAAGCTAGTTAGCTGGGCATGCTAACGTGTGTAGCTTACATTAGAGCAGACAAACACACAGTTTAATTCATTATTTGTTGTTTGCTTGCTCTGAACACAGCTTCATGCACACTGCTTCAGCATGTGGAGGAATCGGCTGACAGACGTGACATGCAGACAATGTTCAGAGGAAGTATTTAATGAAATGTCAATTTAAAGTTAGTCTGACAGCCTCTATCGCATTGTATAAAATATAAATAATAAACCCCGAGTGATTTAAAGCAGCATAAGAGTGCCGCCAATCAACTAGTCACTCACATGCACATGATTGCCTGGTTCTCAGAGTGCTTGGTGCAGCGGGGAACCATGTTAATGCCAGCTATGCAATCAGACAGCAATTAAAACACACATTGTCTGAAACTGACAGTAGCAGCATTCATTAGTCACCACGCAGCCAATCACAGTCTAATGGATGTACCTGCTGTGTGTCTGTGACGTTAAAGTAAAACCACAGAGAGAGCAGATTCATCAACATTCAATTATCCTCCAAATCAGGAGACTGCAGTGTTGCTCGCAATGCAGGAGAAAATTCATTACTTTTCCCCGAGCGTCGAGTAATACATTACTATTTCAGTTGGTGGTATGACACTTAATATTAAATTAAACTGGTTTATTTTTGTTCTTCTTTTCTTTATGAAAGCAAGAAAAGCTCACGACCTCAAAGCTCTCGTATGAATCCATTTGCACTGCGAACATCGAATCATAAACTACAAGTGATGAATACAACCATGTTTGGTTAATCCATATAGATGAAGCCATGAGTACCATTTTCAAGGATTTAAGAGTCCAGCAGACGTCACAGCTCAGTGGGGTTTCTGATGGAAAAGCTCTCAGCAGAGCAAAGTCGCCAAATCAATGGCCACACACAGTTAATCACAGAACACATCTCGAGTATCTCCTGACCAGTCGATGGAAGAAGTGTACTTATCATTTGTTTGCCCACAAGAAGTTATATATATTTAATCAAATATATTTAATCAATATATATAGATAAGAGATAGATAGAATAGAGATATATTGATTAGGATAGATATATAGATCTAGAGGAGATAGATATAGAGATATATAGAGAAATAGAGATATTTAAAATATATAGATATAATCAAATATATATATATATATAAATATAGATTATTTATATTATATATATATATATATCTATATATAAAAATATGAGGATTTAAGGAAATATATATAAGTGAGTAAGTTTGTATCTGTAGTAACTTTTATATATATTTAATAAATAGACGATTATTTAATTAAATATATATATTTGATTAAATATATATATTTAATTAAATATGTATAATTAACTATATATATATATATATATATTTAATTAAATATATATATACACATATAAATATATTTATTTAATTATATATATTCACACACTCACTCAATGACAAAATATCTATTTCTGTGCACAAACATGGCGCTCTGGTACAGACTCTGGTGTAGATCATTAGTTCTTCTGCCTGCATGGCTTTAATATGTTCCTGCATGCAGCGTACACTGGTGGCCAGCATGACACACAAATGTTATAAACAACTCGTGGAGAAATGATTTCCTTGCCCGGGCCGAACTGCAGCTCAGATATTTTGCCGTATTTAAAGTCTTGTGACTGAAACTAATTAGTTTGACTGTGGGATCATCTGCCAGTGGTTTAGCACAATCTTCCCCCAGTGTGCTGCTCTTGACAGGCCTTTCATGACAAACGGCATAAAACAACATAGAGAGGATCTCAAAGCGCCTCTGGACACATCACACCATACCTCACACGCTGGGTGGGAAACCTCAGATATTTTTCAGTGGTTCTGAAATGATACTTGATACTTGATACTCGCTCAATGAGAGTTATTTTCTGTGTCATCTGCTCCTCAAAAGGGAATTATATCACATTTTGGTGACTTATTATATAATAAATTCAGTTTCTGCTGTAAGAATCTTAATTTTGGAAGTGTTTTAAATTCCTGTTGCCATCTTTATCAGGGCGTAACACCTGTGCATGCTCTTGGTTGCACGTCCTCAAATGTCTGCAAACTCGCAACTACGGACTTGTACTTGACTCATCTTGCAGCACTTACCAAAGTTAACGTTGTAATCTCCTCCACGCTCGCGGTACATTTGGTAGACGAAGAAGCAGGACGCAGGTTTGAGCAGCAGGCTGAGGATGGCCATTCCTGCGCTGAAGCGAAATACGTTTCTTCCTCCCTCTGCTGCGAAGTCATTCAGCGGGTAAAAGATCCCAAAATGGACGATGTCGGTCAATATCGTCACGACCATCCCCATCAGAAACTTGAGAAGAACAAAAGGATAAAGACGTCTTAATGGACATGGATGGAGCGTCGGGCTTTTGGACTTACTGTGAGTATGGAAGTGCCAACACACCACAGGGAAAGTTTCCATGCAGCATATTGTGTATGGAAAATGAAGTCAGAAATCTCAGAGGGGGAAATTAAGTGGTGCCAGGAAGTAAGAATGAAAAATGCGATAAATAAGATAGAAAACACAGCTTCTCTGTTGCCTTTATTTTACAGCCAAATCCATATTATGGGCTGAGACATCATTTCCCAAAAGCCATAAATGAGACATTGAAATGGCGACACTTGAGAAAGTGAAGCCTGGAGTTAATATTAATATTAATAATGTTGAACCACAAAGAATCCTGTGATTTCATTCTTTCCTTTCCCACTTTGGCCAGCATTTCCTGAAGGACCAGTGGACTAAAGTGGAGTAAAAGGCTCCCCTGTGGCTCCTTCCCAAAGGCAATGACAGTCAGAATCCATTACTGTCAAAGGTGTCATTGAAAGAGACAGTAGACAGCTATTTCTCTCTTGACCCTCCAGCTGCAGAGTGTTTGTTTGGCAGGTAACACCTTCAGAGCCGGCACGGCAGTCTGGGCCAGTTACACAAACACAGACTACGGTTCAGATTGAACTAATAGTGGACATCTTAATTCTTTCGTAGCACAAATCGTTTGTTCTGATCGGTCTTATGTCTTGAAATCTGGAAAGAATATATTATATTTATAGATCACATGCAAAACCACACTTTTATCAAAATCAGAAAAATGCTAATATTGCATCTTTAATATGAGATATTTTCTTTGTATACTGCATATGTGTGCATATATTTGATAATTAACTATTTTCAAAGGACTTGCCATGACTTCTGGGTAAAGTTTTTAAAACTAGACAACGTGGCTGACCGAGCTGCTCAACATTTTACTGGGATAAACCCAGCGGAGAGTGTAACAATGCAAACAAAACTACGAGGAGCATAAAGTCTCCTGTAGCAGAGCTGCGAGGCTGCAATGTGGCAGAGCTCAGTGTGTCTGCTGCCAACTCATCTTACTCATCTTACTCATTTCCCTCAAAGATGAGCCATGTTTTCCTCTTTTTTTGTCATTTGGTGCAGGAACTATTTTGCCTTAAAATAGTGAGTCTTTATTTTTGCATTAGATCAATTTAAAATCTAAATGAAGCTTGACCTAAAGCGACAGAGCAGTCTCAAACATGTGTGTGAAACAGGCACCATGAAAGCCACGGTTACTCTGCTCTGTGCCGAATCAAAAGGAAGCTTCTTTCTTGTCAAAGGGATGCTCACAGATGTCCTAGATTCCACAGACAAATAGGTTAGCACAGATACGCATGGCTGTGCCTATAGTTAGACTCCTGTACGCCTCACATGATGTTAGCTTTGCAGCCTGCGTGCAGGAATCAAGACTCACCATGAGCACGGCATCGATCGAGTCCCTCTGTGCGATGGCCCAGACTCCGACAGCTAAAACACCGAAGTTCCCCCAAGCAAAGGAGAGAGGCAGCCACGCCATGCAGCCCCTGCAGAACACACAGTTCATACCGACACACATCAAGAATAGTAACAATTTAAGCACTTTTAGAGTACAGAATAAAATGTACAGATGAAGGTACAAGTGCAACATAAAAGAGGAATACACACGTATGAGACGTGGAGGTGAAAGAGTAGGCCTGAATCAAGACTGTAAATCAATCTGTGTGTGTTCGTGTGTGTTCGTGTGTGTTCGTGTGTGTTCGTGTGTGTTCGTGTGTGTTCGTGTGTGTTTGTGTGTGTTCGTGTGTGTGTTTGTGTGTGTGTTTGTGCCAGAAGAGGAGAGAAATTCCTCGGGTTTGTGAAGAAACCTGTGCTCACACTCACCATACTGTAAGCAGCCAGTGCACCAGTACTATGGCCTGGGACAGACAACAAAAGACAAGAAAGAAACATAGGATTGTGAAGGATCTTTTTTTAATATGTGTTCTACTTGTGGTCGAGGACACTTCAGGCAATCCACGGACAATTACAAACGTTCAGTCGATTAATAATTTATCAACTAAAACTCCAAACATGCAGTTGCTCCAGCTTCTCCTCAGTTTCAGAGTAAATCAAATATCTTTGGGATTTGGAAGTGAGTCAGAAATCACAGTGCGAGTCCTTTACAGTTTCATATCTTCTTATTTATTACTTTCACATCACATGTTTAAGTCTTACGTTACTGAACTTTGAACAAGAGTTTTTCAAACTACTTTTAAACCTTTTACAAAAATAGTATCAAGGCATAATTTAATTTAATTTAATTTAATGTGGGCAACAGCTAACTTATGTTCCTTACAGAAAAGTCACCGCCTCTAATTAAATATTAAGTCTTAAACTGAATTTAAAAATTAATGACAGGATATTATTTGGTTCATGTGATGAAGTATTTTAACTTCCAGTGGCAAATTCACTGCATTAGTTTGTGTTTGATCTTTGTCAAAGCTGTACTCTGTATATGGAGTTCATTTATATTTTCTGAGCAGATTCATCACAATGTTTGTGTTTTATAACATCCAATAATGTGATTTACTGTCCCCAGGCCTCATCACTGACAGCATACCTGTGTGGTCTCAACATATTAACATATTTTTGGAGGATACATCTCCTAAATGACTCAATTAACACAAAATAAACAGCAACATTAATACATTTCACCAGTTCACTGTGACGTGTGTGTGTGGCACACTGAGGGGTTACCAAAGAGACTTGAGCAACAAAGTTGACATCATCACATCATTTAACACCCGGATGAAAATAAAAACACTGCACACAAACACACTTCCAACATAACAATGTAGTAATAACCGCAAACTCACCTTTAGATTTATGGCAGGGATTTCCATAACGGGCAGATCTTCTTTTATCCGCTTCACTGCTTCAACTTGTTGAGGAGGCTGCATGAAGAGCTGCTGCACGACTGTTTCTCACACAAACTTCTTCCAAAACTCCTCCTTCCTTCAGATCAGCCTGCAAACACAAACCATGTGACAGCAGCCTGACTGCCTCCCATGTGACTCGGCACTCGGCACCCTCCCCCCCCCCTGCACCATGCACTCTGCACCCCCCCCTCCCCCGCACCTCCCGCTCCCGCTTTTACCACATGGGCATCACAGCCAGTGGTTCACTATGAATGATCAGGAATGTAGCATGTCTACTTGAATATAAAAAAAATAAAAAAATAAACTGCTGAGTGTCTATAACAGATAACAAGATAGAAAATACAAAATGTATATTTAAAAGTTAGAGGATATTGTTATGTTTATTTCACTATTTTAACATGTCAGTTGAGTAAGCATAGCATAGCATAACTTAACACAGCATAACTTAACACAGCATAGCATAGCATAGCATAACATAGCATAGCATAACTTAACACAGCATAGCATAGCATAACTTAACACAGCATAACTTAACACAGCATAGCATAGCATAGCATAACATAGCATAGCATAACTTAACACAGCATAACTTAACACAGCATAGCATAGCATAGCATAACATAGCATAGCATAACTTAACACAGCATAACTTAACACAGCATAGCATAGCATAGCATAACATAGCATAGCATAACTTAACACAGCATAGCATAGCATAACTTAACACAGCATAGCATAGCATAACTTAACACAGCATAGCATAGCATAACTTAACACAGCATAACTTAACACAGCATAGCATAGCATAGCATAACATAGCATAGCATACACTTCAGCAGCAGTGTGATGATTTGAAGAGTCTCACTGTGACTCGTGGAGGCTTCTGATACAATCAAAGGCAGTTATTTGTATTTATATTAAATACCTTTAAATCTATGCAACCAGTCAGACATCATTTTTGATATTAACAAGTTAGAAAAGTCTCTAAAATAATATTTAGACCGTGTACCTCTTCATCATCTGTAATGTTAATTTCAAAAGAAACATTTAAATTGGTAAAGCAGTCAGCTCCATAAGGAAGATTAGCCCTTTAAATGAGGATATGATGCACCGTAACTAACAATGCTAACAAAGCAATGCTAACATGCTAGCAGGTGTAATGTTTATCACATGCACCTTCTTAGCTTAGCGTGTTAACATGCTAGCAGTTGCTAATTAAACATAAAGTACAGTTGATACAGAAGAAAATAACAGTTTATCATGTGTTTGGTCACAAACCAAAGTATTGGACATGTTACATATTTGAGTTAAAGGTAGAGCAGGCGATTTTAATCTTCACGGTCCGCTAGCCGTACGTCCCCCGGCTCAGTCATGGGAAACAAACAAAGTGTCTCCGACACAACACTATTCCAGCCGATCAGCAGCATGGGGTGTTTGTGATCGTGCACAGGGGGAAGGATGTATGAAGAGAAGTGTGGGTGAATCTGAAGGGGGGGATTTGTTTGAGTGTTGAGTTCATATATCAACAATCTTCTTCAGAATCGCTTACTGCGCCTTTAATGGAGCACCAAAGTCAGTCCACCTCTGGGGGACATGAATGTCTGTACACAACGTCATGTGGTCCATGCAGTAGTTGTTAAAGACTAGTACTTTTGCTTTGCTGTTCTGTTCCATCACACAGTATGCACTTTGTATGTCTCAACAGACATGAACTGTAGCACCATAAGTAGCTACAATATCAGTGTAAACTGGTAAAGTTGTAACTAAACAATGATTATTGCAGCAACGTCTCCTTCATCATCGCTGCATCCAAGGAAATCTCACTTTGTGGACAAATGTGTGTTTCCAGAGTCAATTCTGCACAGAAATAAGTTTTGTTTATGTCTTGGTTGGTAAAGAAGTTGATAACAAGCTGCTCTGAAGTCGTGCTGTGCTTTGGCAGCTTGTTTGTGACATTTAGAAATGTAATTAGATGTTTGCTCATCCAAAGATACTGTATCTATCCTTCTACTACTGCCCAGTTCACCGTGAAATCGAATATGGATTCATGGTCCCAGAGGATGGCTTCTACTGATTCATCGGGACCCCCTGCCTGGTCTTTTTGTCTTGTGCCACAGTGAAGTAAAACAAATGTATTCTTCGTGTCCTCAGGATAAACAAAGTGATCTTATCTTTTACTGTCTTGCTATCACTCATCTCTGACATTTCTTGCCGACCTCGTCGCCGCTGCGTGTTGGAAATGTGTTGTTTCATTCGACCCTTGAACTCCCTGGACGAGAGCAGGCCGATCTTTAAAATGTAAGACTCCCTTTGTGGTAATTATTTTCTCATTCCTCCCGTGCATCTTATACCTTAAAGCAGATGATTTATTGTGCGCCTCCAGCACGGCAGATGGCCCCTGCACTCCTACTTTGCAGTGTGAACCCTGACCTCCGACCCCTGACTCAAGATGCGTCTCTCTGATTGAAGTATTTCTGCTTTCAAACACCAAATGTAGCCGTTCTTGCACGCAGAGGCGAATGTGTATGCATGCATGTGTGTGTGTGTGTCACACATTTGCAAAGTGACAAATGTGTGACATGTTGTTTAATTTGAGGGGAAGTGTCTTTTACCATTAGAGGAAAAACAATTATTGGATGTAATTGCAAATAAATGATCTCATTTACATCTTAAGCAGCTGTGACAGACCTGACTCGTGAATGTAAAGCTCGAGCACATCACATTTAATTTGTATCTATTTTCAATACTTCATCACATGACGTATAGTCTGTTTTGTTTCCTGCAGCTTTGTTTACTCTCATGTAAATTGTTCTGACTGTTGTACCTGTGTTCCCTGATATGGAAAAGTTGGGTTAAGAAAGCAACTTTGGTAATTACTCCATGAAATCCTCGGGTAGAAGAGCCTTTGTGGTGGCGATGTGACGCTCGGGCGGGACGAGGCCGTGTGTAATCTATCACTCGGTTGGCTGGTGGCCAGGTCTCAACAGGGCGCTCCAGCAGAGCACTCTGTCGGAGGTAACTATTAAAAATACATCACCACTGCCTTTATGCTGTAGCCGTAAATCAGGATGGCACAATCACGGTCCGACTGAGCTGGTGGTTAGGAAAGAAAAACGAGTGTTACTTTCTCCCTATGATCAAATATTGATAGATTCTCACAGAGCCTGTGTGTTCGGATCGGAGACACGCGGAGTGTTATTGCTTGCACTTGCTCTAATGTGTCGTAAGCTTCGCGTTAAAAGCTTTTGACACAGTTCAGGCGAGTTTGGAGATAATGAGCTTCAAAGAATCTGGAGAAGGTTTAAAATCCTTCCTGGTTTTTATTCCTCTGAAGCTTCTCAAAGAATAATTTCTCTCTCTCAAAGGAAGCAAAGCATTGAATCTCTCTTCAGAACTTCCTGATGCTCATTTACCTGCTCGTAGAAAGTAACTGATTACATTTAGTGTGAAGGTACTTTAAGTATTTACATTTTCAACCCATATAAAGGTATTCTTTACTGTCCACACTGTAAATCTCACCTATAGTGTTTATATGTATTACTCCTGCGTGCTGCACATATACATTTATTTTACTTGCTGTTTATTATTATTTAATATTCATACTACCACTATTTGTACATCGCTCTGCACTCCACTGGTTTTGCACTTCTGATTAGATGCTTAACTAAATTTAATGAAGTTGAATCTTATATAAAATGTCTCCACTTTTCACTCCACTACATTATCAGACAGCTGTCGTTACTTTTCAGATTAAAATTTTACATCCAATATTTCACACGCATTTATAAACTCGCGACCTCGCAAAATGATCCTGTGACCTTTTAGAGAGGCCCGACCCAGAGGTTGGGCACCATTGGAGGATATAAACTAGTTTCCTTCGAGCGGCTGCAGCAGTAAAATGCTGCTTTCACATTGATGCATCAGTATTAACAATCTAATAATGTAATATATCAGTGACAGGCATTCTTCTGCACAAAACATTTACTTAAACATTTTTTTTTTATAGTATATTTTGCAGATAATGTTACTTTACTTTAACCCAAGGAGGATTTTGAATGCAGGACTTTTATTTGCATTAATTTTATTGCAACAGGATCACTTGTTTTTTATATGTAACCTATATTAAATTAAGAAATATTACAAATATTTGTGTTTTTAAGACCCGGAAATGTGCTTTTAGGACAAAAACAAACATTTGTAATACATAATAGTGTCTGATATAGATGGAGGTTAATGGTGCAAATAAAAGCAGGTTTACACAACATGTTTAACCTAGTAAGTGTTTAATCATGAAAACAAAAGACGGACAAACACAATATCTGGACAAACATGTTTACAGTATAAATAAAACATGTAAAGGGTCAAACAAGCATCTTTGTTTATCGTTCTACTGTTAAGTACATTTGAAGTGGTGTCAATTTAACAAAATGTTGTCGGCAATTCAAACACTTGCATATTTACAACACAGGACGGCAGACCGGGTTCAAACAGCTTCTACAAATCATTTTCAGCCTCAGAGCTCACACACAAATTTAAAAAGTCATGTTGAATCTAATTCCTCTGAGTGACAGCTTACTTGACTGAATTTGAACGACCCTGAACCAATAAAAGCATCTGTTTAGGACTCCGAGCAAAGAAATGCGACACTAAAAATGATTTGTAAACGTTGTTTGACTCGGATCAGAAGGACGGAGACTATCAGCTGCAGGAGAAACTCGTAAAATCCAAATGAAACCAACAGTCACCATAATTGAGATGAACATCAACACACACACTGAGATGTTTACATATTTCACTCAGCGATGTGTTGCCAGCCAAGTGAATCTTTTATACCAATTAAAAACCATTGCTCATCGTGGACTGAGTGTGTGTGGTGATGCTGGAGTGACGGCTGAATTAAAACTGATTTAGAAAAGTGCTGAAAGGTGGTGGTTTGCCATGTGGAAGTATATCCAGTCGAGTCACCTGTTGAGTTTTAAATGAACAGATGTTGTTTTAGATGTTTTACATCGATATGAAACACCAGCAGGCCGTCACCTTTCAGCACTTAGCGGCTTGTTAACATGTGATGTCTTTGAGAGGGGTCATGATGACATTTTTCCTGCTCCTCCTTCAAGCTCCTCCATCTTGTCCTCCACCTCCTCAGATAGTGATGAAGCCTCCTTGGTCACTGCTGACAGACTCTGGCACCACGCAGCGACCCCTCCTCCTGGTCACGCGCCGCTTACGGTGGAATTTAGCGTAACAACGAAGCCCTGAAAGACGATAAATAACCAGAGAAAGGTGGATAAATAGTTTTACATTCATTTAAGGATGACGTAAACAGCTGAATCTGCGATAAAAGGTAAGAATGTATTAATCCACATAAATGTGCTGACACGAAACTAAAAACTAACCCCGGAGTGAAATCAGCTCCAATAGCACATAAACAATCTTTCTGAACTCAAGTTATCTTAATATGTAAAGCTCTTTGAAAAGTCTTCTTCCCAGTCATGTTCTGTGTAGAAATATGAATGACTTAAGTGAACTGTAACCGTTTCTCTACTGACGCAGGACGAGTGCAGTCGGATCACGTTCTGCTGACTCACCTTCCTCACACATGCAGTCATCGTAGCATTTGTTGTTGAGGCCTCTGTTGTGAGGTTTACACTCGTGTTGTCTCAAGTCACAACACGAACCTTTAACGGAACAAACACATTATACATTCAATAACCACACTCGTGTGAAAGGTCGACAAAGACATTGCAAGTTCCTCAAGATCTTAAAGGCCCCTCAATCAGCTTCTTACTGTGAGCGATGATGTGCTGCACGAAAGCAAAATGATCTAACAATTTAGGTCAGAGGTGCAGGGGGTCGCGTAACCTTCGGTTGATAAAATAATAAAAATAATTATTCAAATTTTTTTTCTCACAAATTTAAATGTGTTTAAATTACACATTAACATGAATCCAACATATTGTAGCGAACGGATAAATGGAGGAAGACGACTTTCAGTCATCCGCTCCCGACACACGCGCACACACACACCTACAGTCAGAGACAGAGCGGAGGAAAGGAGGGTTGTTGGTGATGTAGCAAATCAGCTGAAAGTCTAAGGATGTTTTTGAAAATTGTTCACTGCCCTTAAATAAATAAACATTTACTGATGTCACATTATGATTCCTGGTTGTTGAAGTCACTATCTTGCAAAGTATAAAAATAGTGACTTGTGACTTGGATATTTGTGCAGTGGAGCATCTTCTGCATTATTGTTCCGTGTGATGCAGAGACCGACCTGGGAGACAGTCCAGGTGGTGGTCACATGGCTCGATGGCGTCTACAGTCACATTTCCACTGCTCAGGTTCTTACTCCGCCTCTTGTCTGCAGCAGGAAAATAAAAGAAAGAAAACAGTTTGATCCTGAAGGCGTCGGATCGATGCACAGCCTCAAACAAACACATTGATTTGTCGATCAGATACAAAATGATGCTTCATGCCAGATATTTACTGGTGAAGCCTTTTCTGTTTGTACAAGAACACATCTTTCACTGGAACAGAGATAATGTTATATGCTTAATGTTTACTATATATAATAAGGAGCAATGATCTTATGACAGATATGGAGAGAAATTAAGATTTTTCCTAAACCAGAAAGTCAAACTGGTCACATGTTCAGTCGTCATTTGCTACTTAGGTTCCTATAAAGTGGCATTGACGTGCGACTACAAAGCTAAAGAGTTTAATTGCTCACAGTTGCACTTAAAGTATTTTAGATATTGAACGGGTGTGTGTTTGGTTCAATTGAAGTGTCAATAATGTAGTTTAGAGCCGTGCTTGTATTACTCAAAGTTGGTCTGTCTTTACAAATTTCTCATAAACTATTGCACGTCTGCACAAACATTCATGATCCCCAGATGGTGAATCCCACAGACGCTGGTGATCTTTCCTCAAGCTCCACCAATATCTCAACAACTATTGGATGGATTGCTGTGAAATTCTGTCCAGACATTCACGGGCTCATGAGAACAAATCATAATAACTTTGATCTTTCATCTAGAGACACCATCAGGTCACACTATGACCTGCAAAACTAATGACATTCCCATCAGCCTCAGCTTCACTTCAGCACAGCAACAAGATGGTGATCAAGCTTTAAACCTGCTAAACATAAACATACCAGCGTTGTTATTATCGATAATGAGCTGCATAGTTACAGTTACAGCTGAAACTAACCTTTCTTCCTGGAGGACGGCCAGACGTCCACAGGTTTCATGTCCTCGTAGTCTGTCCAATCAAAGAGCGCCATGTCCAACGTTGGCATCACCTCTCCTTGTCCTTTTCCCCTTCCAGACCTCTGAAAAAGGAAACATAACTTGAAGTTTTTGGCTACGATTTGTTTTTTTTTTCTCTGATATTGTGACAGCTCTAAGTGACAACTTACATTTTAAACTGTTATTTAATCCACATTTCAGTGGGAGCATTTGCGTACCTGCTAAACTCACAACAAATCCAAACAGAACTGATGAAGATGTGTATTAAAGCGAATGTTACATTTGATGCTTTCCAGCATACGAGCTGATAAATGTTCAGTTGCTACAGCTCCAGCAGCAGATGACTCGGGTTTAATTAGTTGTTTTCAGTGCTGCGGGTAAACACTTACAGGAAGCTCTTAATGAAACATATTTCACTCGTGTTTTGACGAGCAGCAGTAATGTTTCATTGATTCATAAAAGGCCCGCACACACAGAGAGAAGCAGAGCTTTAAAAAACAATCGATTGTTAACAGAGAAAATGACACGACCTGGAATACAAATGTATACATCACATCATTTATATTGTTAAAAAACAACACACAGATGTATAGATTGAAGCTCATCACACACACAACCACAGTTTGTTTCTCAGCTGCAGGCGACTGATGCAGCTGCAAGTGATTTTAGTTTGGTGACATGTTTAAATATATGCAACTAAACCTCATTTTGGATTAATAACAAGTATTTTCTTCGCTTTTTATTATACAGATTTAAGTTACAGTAATATGTTTTTAGTCTCTCCTTGGGTATTTCTCCCCGGTTCTTATTATATTTTTGTTGTACCATCAGTTACCGTCCTTTAAAAGTAAATAGTTATACCTTATGTCTTATACATTGATTTCAGCATCGCCGTGCTCTCGTAGTGTTATTGATCCTGGTTATATCACGGTCTCATTCTATATATTTATATACGTTCCAAGAAAATCTATTTGCCATCCAAAGCAACCCAAACGACTCTTTCTGATCTTCAACCTAATTTGTCAAAGTTCCAGGCGACTAAAAGTACTTGATTAAAGTTAATAAAAGATCTCGTTCATGGTTTAAAGGATCCAACGTTGAGATACAAACTGACGTCTGTGATGTTAAAGTCGCTTGTGTCTAAAGCCAATCTTTGGAAAAATGTGAACAAAAGAAATCTTGTTCTGCACAACTGACCTTTCCTCTCGCCCAAATCCTTGATCCCAAAATGTCACATCATCAACAACCAGGCGGAGTGCTGACTGTATTCATGTTCCCGGGGGATACATCGTTTATTATACTGATACTGAATGTCGTATTTTCTCTTGTGAAAGCTTTGGACCGATCCATCAATTCACATCAAAGTAGCAGAGTCATAAAATATTGTCATTCAGATGAGTGTTTGATGACATTGCTATAAAACAAAACTCCTTTGTGGAGGCTCATGCATAACCTTCTGCAATAAAAACCATAAAAATGTTCCCACTGTCATGTTCCTCGTACTGCGGGAGCCAAATAGAAACGTCAGACAGTATAATTAAGTCAGCACGTCTCTTGAGGAATACCCTGTCCATGAAAGACATCCATCAAAAAAATAAGAATCCACCTCCTCGTGGAAACGGATCCATACTTGTTTCCTTTGGCTCTCAGGAAATATCAATTAGATTAATTGCAGGGGGCTACGTACGGGTGCTCAGCTGCTCATTAAACCATCAACACAAGATCGAACATTAATTAAGGAGCCTCGCCGCGTGCTCGCACCACTTCAAGGCTCTTCTGTGGTCATTATTGCTTCCTCGTTACTGGTGACTATTGTCCCTGAGCTCAAAATGTATTCTTCATCACTGGACTGGTGTTTTAATTGAAGACGCTTCCAAGCCCATCAAAAACAGTAATGGACCCATAATAATAATTAAACTCCTTTCAGAAGAACGTCGTCAATCAAAACTCCAGTCCAGTGATTCGGTCTCTTTCTTTTTGTTTATGTAATTTCCACTAATTAAACACGTCCGTTTAAACACAATCCATGAGTTTTATCTCTGGCAACATCTTCACTGTGTTGTCTTGAGCGGCACACAAAGCGACTGTCAATCAAACAGCGTCGGGGATCCTGTAACTAAGGCGGATATTTCCCATGGACGCCCTCCAAGCTGTCGGGTGTTTGTAACAGCAGCTGTGACAAGTGTTCACGCAGTGGCTCATATCTATTGACATCAGCTTCCATCTTGTCTTTAAAGAGCCTCGTTTGTAACGGCTCCATGATTGAAGGAGGCTTGAGAAAACATGTGTTATTGTTTCCCCTCTGTAAATGCTGTTTATGCATACTGTTGAAGCATCCTGCTGGGAGAGTGTGACAGGTGGTGAGCGGTGCCTCACGCGCTCCGGCAGATCTTTCAGCACATGTGGCCACAGTTGGATACAAAAAAAAAAGGCTCTCCGTGCTCACATACATTTTGTCCTGCCATGGTTTTAATAAAGGAACAGGAAGGTAGTAGAAAATGTGCTGCTGGACTCTGAACTGCGTGATTTTGATCCCAGAGGCGTCGTTGTATTATACAGAACGCGGCTCTATCTGTCATCCACACTGACCAGGAGCCGGTAGCTTTGGCCTGCTGGAGGATATGTTTCACATGCAGCACTTTCAGCTCCACGCTGTAGAAGGTGTCATTTCCAAGATGAGCTATGAGGTTTGCAGCATAAACCCCCCCCCCCCCACATCGCACTCTGGAGTCCCACTGAGGCACAACAGACGCAGCCTTTAATAAGCACTTGGGTTTCGTTTGGGTTACCTGGGGTTTGGTGGAGGCCGGGGGCAGCGTTGGGGGATGCTCGTTCATCACCGTGGTAACCATGGAGGAGCCGGAGCCAAAGACGGCGGCGATGGGGGAGGGGGCTTCACTGGGCGGGGTCATGCTGAGGGAGGGGGAGGCGGCGGAGGAGGAGGGAGGATCCTCCAACAGATCTCTGTCCTTAAACGCAGAGCTGAGCTCGGGCTCTGGAAGAAACCCTGGACACACAGAAAGAGAAAACATTAACACACTCAATGTGTGTAGCAACAAGCTCCCTTTAGTAGCCTAACTGGAGCTTTTGATTGTTTTAAATGATCTTCCTCAGATGGACTTTGCCTGCTTGTCATTGAAGGTCGTGGTGAGATTGTTGCTTTCTGTCTCTGACATGTCCGCCACCACTGCGGTACATTGGAGGCGGATGGAATTGAACTTGTGGCGCTCACAGCACAGTCTCAATAATCCACAGGCCTCGCTGTGTGACGCCTGCAGGACATTGTTTATGGATAGCATTGCATTAATGATGCGAGCGCCATCAGATCTATTCTAGTCCTGACAGCAAGCACAATCAAAACTTTCATCTTTGGTCACGTATACTGCTGTTGATATGGAAACAGGAAGTGTTTAATGAGTGCCGCCTCGTCATCGCCTTAATCATTAAAACAAAGATAATTGACGAACATATTAAGTCATAGTTTTCGTTAAGGAGCCGTACACTGCTCTGGATTAGTTGACAGCTCACCTTTTCCATGCCGCTCTTTGTCGCGCCTGCTCCCTTGTCTCCTGTGTTCAAAATGGTGTCCATGCCCATTCCCGTGTCCATGCCCCCTTCCCTTGCGTGTCCCCAGCAGCTGGTTTTCCCGGCCCTGGGACGGACTCTTCATACTCATTCGAACTCTGTCTCTGTCCCTGCCCGGGCCCATCTCCAGTCTCACTGGGCTCAAACTCTCCAGGCCCATGCCATCATCCTCGGGCCTGGCCAGGGGGTGCAGGGGTCTGTGGGAGAGCAGCCCGGCACCACTTTTGGCAGCGCGGGCCCCCTGGCCCCCGTGCCCGCCGCGCTCCCTGCTGTACCGGTGGCCCTGCGGACCTTGCAGAGGATGCTGAAGGGCGTTGCTGCCACCTGCTGAGGTCTGTGCCTGTCTCCTCTTGCCGTGAGGAGCTCCGGGCTCAGCGCTGTGCGACAGTGTCAGGGCGGCGAACAGGAACGCCAGGAGGAGACTCCAGGAGAGAGACATGGTCTGTACAGCCCAACGCCACCTGCTGGGAAGAGGAAACTCATCTCAATACTGCTCACAATATGCTCGTAGTTAGATTAACTGACAGGAAACCTTAGGTAGATTTGATCATACAGACATCTTTCATTCAGGAGGATTTGTTGCTTACTTCTTAAATTACATGAACTGTGTGTATTTTGTAATTTGTGCACGTTTGCATGATGAAATAAGCATTTAGCTCGAAACAACACGACGCCTTTCAGAGCATGGCTGTGAACTGTTTATGTACGGTGTGTATTCAGCGTTTTATCAGGAGAAGAACCTACAGCTGTTTACCCACGTGCTGACAGCAAGCCAGAAGCTTCATTCAAACAAGTAGAATCTTTTAATGAGATATTAAAGAACAACAAATTAGCAGAAGGCTGTACTCTTCTCCCTCCAAAGGGCGTCTGCAGCTAACTTTGACACTCAATGCAGAAGCCTTATCTGAAATCACAGAAGTCTCTGGTTTTGTGTTCACTCCGCTGCATTCATTCATCCCATCAACCTTCCCACACATTCACACTACATCACTCCCAGCTTCCTGAGTGGGCCCATTCATCTGGACTTGGTGGGTTTGAAGAAGCGATAAAGAGGTGGACAGACACTTTGCAGAAATGACTTCCATACCTTCCCTTTCACCTTCATGCCTTACTTAGTATGAGATACACATCCTTCATCGCTGCCTATTCAGTGGTCTCGAAAGCCCTCCAAGCGAACCTTTCATTACATAAGTCAACACATCTGTGAGCTGTGAAATATGAGGTTGTGTGTACACCTTGTACAAACGTGAATACAATGATGGTGCTGAGTGGAAGAAATGTTCCTTCTTTATTCCCATCTGAAGCTTCTTTACAGTCAAGGTTCAATTTAAAATTGATTTGATGTCTCTAAAGGTTTATTTGCATTCATAATGACATCAGATGTACATGTATTTTGAATGTTTTTAGCATTATGAAGACACAAAGAGAGAGATCTATCTTGTCTACGGTTATTTTTGGTTCCTTATATGAAGTCCATTGATCAGTCATGTGACTTATAGAACGCCATAATACTACACAAAACAATATTATCATCATTTTGTGTAAAGATAATCGATATTTACTATTATTTAGTAATTATCAACAGCTTACAATGCTGAAAAGAAGGTTAAAGGTTTAATGCAGAAGCTCACACAGTGTGCAATCTCAAAATCCCAATGTTCTGGCATTTGGTATTGACAACACTACGTACGAGATAAGGGAACACCAGTTCTTCTCATTCATGTCGTGTAAGATCACACGTTGTGCTGTTGTTGCTAAACATGATTTGCTTTGTTTAGTCCTCCACTTTAATATGCCGAGATAATCCATCGACACAGACACACACAACGGCATTATGGTGCCGTGGCAGGCGACTCCTTTCTTTTAAAAGACAAACGGCGGTGCGAGGAATACAGAAAATCAATGAGGGAGAAGTATTGAGCTGCTGGTGATGGTGTGTGTGTGTGTGTGTGTGTGTGTGTGTGTGTGTGTGTGTGTGTGTGTGTGTGTGTGTGTGTGTGTGTGTGTGTGTGTGTGTGTGTGCGCGCGCAGGGGGCTTGATAAGGTCTCAGCTCTTTCATCACAATGACACACACCAAGTTGAATCCACACATCTTTTGGGGTTTATAGTCGGTTATTTAGCTGTTTCTAAAAACAGGAGCGAGGCGGCAGGTTGTGTGTGTGTGTGTGTGTGTGTATGTGTGTGTGTGTGTGCGCGCTGGGTGGAGTGGATGCTGGTGATGTCGGGGGAAATTTGCAGTGCGAGTGCAGGCAGCGCCGTGAGGGATTTAGAGGCAGACAGTGTTGGCTGGCCTCTGGGAGTTCGACCAGCTGTGCAGTTTGCAAACAAAAGTGTGAGGCTGGCTGCTGAGGTGAGACCTTTATCTCCACACAGGCCTTGAGAGAGTCGGGAGGGGGGACGGGGGGGGAGGGCGGTCGGACGTGTCACGCACAAAAGTGTTTAGCCAGGATTACACTCTCTGTCTGTTTGACACATGAGGTGCTGCTACTGGACCCTGTACAGCCGAAAGGCTCATTTAATTTATGAAAACAAAGAAGATATCCAAACTTAAGTGAGGGGAGGGGCAGTGAAGATAGAGGATAGTCTGAGGGATCACATGACGTTCCTCTCCGATATATAGCTGAAGAATACGTCGACATTATGGGAGATACGCTTATTTGCTTGCCTGCACAGAGTTAGATGAGAAGATTGACTCCACTCTCAAGTCTGTTCTGTGAATATGAAGCTGGTTAGCTTAGCTTAGCATAAAGACTGGAAACAGGGGGAAACTGCTAGCCTGCCTCTTTTCAAATAAAATCCGCCTACCAACACCACTGAAGCTCAGTAATCAACGCGTTACATCTCCTTCCTCCATCTCCACAAAAGCGTAAAAGGTTTTCAGTGTACTCCGGTCAGAACTGCTAACTCCCCCAACATCTTGTAAAATATCACATTTGGGGAGATGTGTCAAACTTCTGAACATTCAGGCCCGCTTCATGCAGCTGTCAGGTGTGTGGAGGTGAGGCAGTTAGCTGTGTTTGGACTTCAGTCAACTGAGTGCAACACTATAAATGCCTTGCAGGAAAATGTGCATGTTATCCTGATATTTAAACGATATGACATCACACCCCTCTCGATCTATGACAGCCTGCGGTTCAGCCCGCCGTCTGTTGGGAGCAATTATTTAACACCTTTGCTTTCCAACGTGCATAAACACATCGAACACATTAGTTATGTTCTAACATAGCTTGTTTCTATACTTATGTTTCGCACACATTAAATAAGATAAAGTGTGTTAATCATTGAGCTTTAAACATGCTCGCTGTTTCCCTGTGTCTTTATGCTAAGCTAAGCTAACCAGCTAAGCTGTACTGACATGAGAGTGGTATTGTTCTTCTCATCTGACTCTGAATCTTGAACTATAATAGAAACACAAGATAAATAAATCTACCCTTTGAGTATGAAATACTGAGAGATTTTAATCTTTAATATTCCTTTCATGTCAGTTTATTGTAAGATTTGGGAGATGTTTCTTTAGTCAGAGGAAGAAAAAGCAGATCCATGTATTTCTTAACACTTGAAATGCAGAAATAGAATCAACAGAGGTGGAAGTTTCAAAAATTAAACTTTCCGATGTGACACCTCCATAGAAACAGAAGGCAGCATGTGTCACCCCCATCACATCTAAGGGCTGAATAGACCTGTGAAAGACAAGGCAGGGGGGGGGGGGGTGCCCTGGGGGGGGGTGCCCTGTTTTCCTCTCTCAGACTTTCATGCGCCGCTAACAGGTGGCCCTTTGAGGAGACGCAGGACGGGGACGATAAAGGAGCACTCTGGGTGGCATTCCGGGTTTTAAGCGCAGTCTCTTGTGTGTGATAAACAACCTCTGCGAACAACACAGCCTCCTGCCAGAGTGTGTATTATACACGGTGTGTTGTAGGGAGGGCACAGCAGGGCGAGCATCTGCTGCTGAGGCGATGCGAGGCCAATCCAGTAACTGACGAGTCTCATTCCCAAAGGAGATGATCGGCAACGTTGAAACTGTGACGCAAAGTGTTCCGAAAAACTGGACTTAAGCGTTCATGGCTTTAAGGGTGTAAGAATATATTATACACAAACACAATGTTGATGCCAAAGTTTGGGTTATTTCTGAACTCTTTCTAATATTTATTGTTGTAGAAAAATAAATCTAGATTTGTTTTAATAATAAGCTTTAATAATAATAATAATAATAATAATAAGCTTTAATAATAATAAGCTTTAATAATAATAATAAGATTTAATAATAATAAGCTTTAATAATAATAATAATAATAATCTTTAATAATAATAATAATAAGCTTTATTAATAATAATAATAATAATAATAATAATAATAATAATAATAATAATAATAACAAGCTTTAATAATAATAATAATAAGCTTTAATAATAATAATAATAATAATAATAATAAGCTTTAATAATAATAATAATAATAATAATAAGCTTTAATAATAATAATAAGCTTTAATAATAATAAGCTTTAATAATAATAATAAGATTTAATAATAATAAGCTTTAATAATAATAATAATAATAATCTTTAATAATAATAATAATAATAAGCTTTATTAATAATAATAATAATAATAATAATAATAATAACAAGCTTTAATAATAATAATAATAAGCTTTAATAATAATAATAATAATAATAATAATAATAAGCTTTAATAATAATAATAATAATAATAATAAGCTTTAATAATAATAATAAGCTTTAATAATAATAAGCTTTAATAATAATAATAATCTTTAATAATAAGCTATAATAATAATAATCTTTAGTAATAAGCTATAATAATAATAATAATAATCTTTAATAATAAGCTTTAATAATAATAATAATAATAATAATAACAAGCTTTAATAATAATAATAATCTTTAATAATAATAAGCTTTATTAATAATAATAATAATAATAATAATAATAATAATCTTTAATAATAATAATAATAATAATAATATTTAATAATAATAATAATCTTTCATAATAATAATAAGCTTTAATAATAATAAGCTTTAATAATAATAATAATAATAATAATAATAATCTTTAATAATAATAATAATAATAATAATAATAATCTTTAATAATAATAATCTTTAATAATAATAATAATCTTTAATAATAATAATCTTTAATAATAATAATAATAATCTTTAATAATAATAATAATAATAATAATAATAAGCTTTAATAATAATAATAAGCTTTATTTGTATAGCACCTTTCATACAAGAATTGCAGCCAAAGTGCTTCACATCAAAACATAAAAATGAGTACAAAATGATACATTTACAGTACAATCATAGTGTTGATATAAATGTGAAATAGCATTAAACATAATATTAAATAGCAGAATAAAAATAGTAAAAGTGGAAAAGGCTAATATATAGTAGATGAGATAAAATAGCAGCTTTAATAAAAGCATTTAATGAGTTTAAAGTGGCATAAAGTAGCAGATTGTATAACATATCACCATTAAAATGCTGAAGTAAAGAGATATGTTTTTAGAGAGCTTGCCTCCCTAATGTCTGCAGGTTTTTAATAATTAGATCTTTTAATTTGATATTTAGAAAAGAAAAGTTGAGACATTGTTTTTCCCCTGAAAAATTAATGTAGAGCCTTTTCAGATATAAATGTTTGACTTCAATATGATGCACTCTGAGGAACAATAAACTGTCAAGCAACATTAGCTGAGAGTCTCTTTCAATTCAGCCTAATTTTATCAATTGTTTTAAATAATCCATGTACTGAAAACATACAAAAATATTGTGACAACATTAATTAAACATGGATCAACCAATAATATGCAGTGAAACAAATACATCAAGATGCATAATGTTCATTTCAGCTTTTAACATCATAATTAATCCCATTATAGCAGCACCATCATGACTTTACAGCCACATACATGTCCGTACAGGCAAATGGAAGTAGTGGTTATATAATGAAATAAATATGTGCATGTGTGTGTGTTTAAGCGTGCACCCTCTGGTGTTTGCAGTGTATTTAGGCGTGTCTAGAATCACATTTTCTCTATGAAGTGGAGAGGATGCTTGTGATGTCAGGGGAAATTTACAGTGCAGAAGTAATTGAGTAAAAAACAAACAAATAAAGGTTTTTGAAAGTTCTTGGACAACTTTATATCTCACTTTGCCCTTGTAGGTCAGGATTGTTCTCAGATCTTGAGTTTGTAATGTTGAGTTCATGGATGTCTGAGCTCAGCAACGTAAGGAGAGAAAATACGAAGCGCAATATAAAATATAATTAAATCCTAAAAATCAATTCAAATTTGTTTTAGGAAAGCCGGAGCAGAGGAGCTAAAATTGTGTTACGGTAGTTTACATTTAGTTGGAAACACAGTATATGTGTGTCTGCCAGAAGCTTTTACAAGCACCGCTTATACAGTGTGAGACGGCCACCAGGGAGACATGAATCAGAGCCGAGTGTGATACGTATAAACTGATAGGTAATCTTGCAAGAAATTGCAAAGAGGGCTGGATGATTAAGATCTGATGAGATCAGAGACCTCTCCCCAGTCTGTGATCAATCGGCCCGTCCCTCTGTGGCACACTAGTTATAAAAATATACTTAACAGCGAGTGGACCCAGATCTGAGGAAGGTGAGAGAGGAAAAGCAGCGAGGCGACTCTGCTATTAAACTGCTGTGTGTGTGTGTGTGTGTGTGTGTGTGTGTGTGTGTGTGTGTGTGTGTGTGTGTGTGTGTGTGTGTGTGTGTGGGTGTGTGTGTGCATCCTTTAGCTTCACCTGCTGTGACACCAAACCTCCAGGAGCCATCTGCTCCTGTTGTTTTATCTCTCATAGCAACCAGCAGGGCCATAAGGATCCAGCAAACAAAGGCTCCAGGAACAGGCTGTTGAAGCAGAGCCGTCATGTCAGGCAGAGGCCACCTTCAACACTTTCTTCTTCTGCTGGCCACATACGGAGATCACACGTTTAAAGGAATAGCTCCAAATTTTTGGCAGCAGATATGAAGCCAGAAGCCAATTAGCGTAGCTTAGCATAAAGAAACAGGTGTGAAACAGCTCCGCCCAAAGGTGACAAACATCTACCTACCAGCTCCTGTAAAGTTCAATTAACACGCTTCATCTCATTTGTTTATTCTGCACAAATGCCATGTATGTGCCAGACTATTTCTCCAGGAAGTAACAGTTTAGCACGCAGGTCACTGTGGGAGTGTGAGGCTGCCGCTGCACAGGGACGAGCTAAAGATCTCCTTTCAGCCGCATGGTTCACCGAGCGGCAGCTTATATATCCGTTCTAAACGGACATGGCGGATAACGAGAAGAAAAAAACGCAGGATTTAATACAAGAGTCACAAAGAAAAATAAACTTGTTATGTGATGTGACACAAATGCAATCCAGCTTTGCTCCAAACAGAGGCATCCCTCTGTCTTAAAGTAATGATGCCGAATATCTGATGCATAAACACTTACTTTATATCTCTCAGCTGCGAGAAAATACTTTGTCGCACCACCAAATTATCATAAATATCATCTCAATAACAAGCACCCAAATTATAGCTCCAGTTAGTGCTTCTGCATAATAAACACCTCTGCCAGGCTGCAGTTAACGCCATAAAACTTCATTTCCTCAAGGGCCAATACCGCTGAATTCAGCAATAGAAAAGTGTTTTGTCTCCCACAATCCTCCACAAACAATATCGCTGGTATCCACACGTCAACTGGGAGGTTTGTTTTGCTTCTTTTTAGGTGTGTATTGGATGGCAAAGGCCCTTGGAAGCAACACGGAGTGATGAAAAAAACAAGAGCCATAAGGAAGGTCCATCTGTCAGCAAGTGAGCCGGAGCAAGAGAGCAGGGAGACACCAAATGATTCAGTGGGACTTTGGTTGCAGGTACAACAGATGTGGGGCGAGAGCAGAACATTGTCACTGATGCATGGTTACATCAGTGACATCCTGCGACGTGGGCCCCCTTATCTCCTGTTGAAGTGCACTGAGGCCTGCACACACACACACACACACACACACACACACACACACACACACACACACACACACACACACACACACACACACACTCAGAGGCAATCAATGCATGAACACAAATACGCACTCACAGCGGGGAAACCTCCTCCAGACACTCACATCCAGGCATCTTCCAAAAATGCTGTGAGACACAAACAGCACCAGAGGTGTCCCACAGAGAAGAGAGAGAATGAGAGAGACAAAAGGGAGAAGGAGGAGGAAGGGGGTGGCAGGAGAGGAGAAAATAAGATGTAATGTGGAGCGAGAGGAGAGGGAGAAAGAAAGGAGAGAAAGGAAAGCGGGAGAGAGAGAGAGAGAGGAAGGATTTATCCTGTCTTAATTGGAACAAAGTGTTGGTGGCATCTTTCATTTCGTGGCAGATAAGGACACCAGCGGAAACACACAACAATAAAACAACAAAGCTTTGGCTCCAGAAACCAACAACAAACTTGTTCTTTGCTAACCCATGAAATCTGGACACCTGGGTCTGTGTTTGGACGCTCCGCATGGGAACAGTTTGACCGGTCAGCGGGGGAAACACTCCTGTTTAGAGATGATCAAGTGAAGCATGTAAACGCATTATATGAACCCAAAGTTTCTCCCCCCTCCCTGCTCTCCTTTGGTGGAAGCGAGCGGCGTTGACTGCCTGCCAATGTTGAAAGAGTCTTGATCAAACAGATGCAGCCACGCTTGGCAGTGACGTTCAAGGCCAGTTTCACACCACAGTGGAGAGACTGGATGGATGTTCAGCCATGTAGCCTTTTGGCAGAAACTCAGAATAAAAAAAATTGATTTGCTTTGTGGAACTGACTGAAAATGAAACTTTGATTTTTTTAAAGGTGGTTTGAATCCTTATTTGACACTTTTATTCTGGAAATTCTATATTTTGTAGATGAATTATGAAAATTAAGATGATTTCATGCACTTTTTGCAGTGAAATACTCAATTAATTTCCACTTGAACATCAAATGATGTCCTTAGGATATCTTTTAATTTTCATATGAATCACTTATGAGTGAATCTGAGCTTTGTTTGGGCCCGAGGTCGACTCACTGTGAGGTCCCTGCACACTCCTGATCACTGTAATGCTTCCCTGCTGATTGACTTGCTATTAATTAACACAAACTCCTTAATGTGAGTCCACAAATATTGTTCCTTTGCAGCCCTCTTTCACTTTTAATTGCATGGTGTCACACTGAGACTCCCAACTTTAATCTCCCTCTTTCTCCCCCCCCTCCTTCCTTTATCTCTTTCTCATGCACACACACACACACACACACACACACACACACACACACAGTCTTTGGTGTGCAGTGAGCAACAATGAGCTGTCAAGAAGAGATAATGGCTGCAATCATTTCTGATTCTCCTCACCATTTATCCAGTAAATTCCTTGGTGATGTTGATTTGATGTTAAAGCTTGACAGCAGCAGGAAACACAAAAGTTCAATAGATTGTCGGGTTAACTCGGTTTTTCCGGTATCAAACCAAATCTAATGTTCCGCTTACGAACAGTCACTCTTGCTCTCAATCATTTGTGTTGATCGACACTCTCTGCAAAGTCAAACGCGCATTTTCTTTTATCAGTAACTGGGGACAAATCCATCTATATTAATTAAGTTATTAACTTTTGTGACATTATTAAGATTATGAGATTGATGCGTTTCCACACGCAGATGGAAATCATGGCAATTTTAACAAACCTATAATATTAATGAGGATTCTCGTCAATTGCAGCAGCAGGACTGAGAACTATAGACAATCTATTGTAAGAGTAACATAAAATAAGGTACTATGTGGTACAGACACCTATAATATGCCATCAATTAAAATAAAGTCACTGCAAACTAATTTGAGCATCACAGAAACACCCCAAACCCCTTCAGGGACAATAAAGAAACGATACTAGGGGGTTTTTTCGTCCGCACAAAACGCTAATAACCAACCCCGGCACTTGCAATTCGTGTATAAAGATAATTCCTTACCCGCGTTTGTTTGTTGTTGTTGCTTTCCTTTGTTGTTGCTTTATGTTTTTAATAGCAGCTCATATGGCTGCAGGCTGACAGCGGACAGGACCGACACACAGCAGCTCTCCTCCGCGTGCACCCCGGGATGTGCCGAGCATCCGGACTGTCTGCTGCTGCTTATGAGGAGGAGAGTCACCACCTGCTCCGAGTGCGCGCTCCCGAGGGCGCGTCCGTGTCAGGGCTGGCTGCTTGTCTCTCGGCGAGGTGTTGTGTTGCTATATTGCTGCAAGTATCAGGACTTTATGTTGATTTTTATGGAGGGAGAAACCAAGATAGCAGAGGCCGGAAGTGATCAGAATTGAGTTTTTTATAAGTGATCCATCGAGAGTTTCCACAGCCGGTCAACACTGTCACATGAGACGTCCACAGTATCTGCATGTCCACGATGTCCTGGTCCAAGAAGAACTTTACAGAATCAATTTCATTCTACAAACATTTGCTCTGAATGGGTAAAATCCATGTAGTTTTTTTTATCTAAATCTCTTTTTATTAAAGGTTAGGTCTGCATCATGTAGTTCTTTAAAGAGATTTAGCATCGGTCTAACATTGTTGGAGAGTTTTAGAAGAAAAAAAAGATCAAAATCGATGCTGCAGAACCAGACATATTGGCGATTTACTTTCTTTTTTTATTCCACGCATTTTCTTCCTTATCAAAACCTGGTGCCTACATTACCAACAATGCAACTCGACCGCTGTTAGTGCAGCGATGTCCTTACAGAAGTGTTTTTGTACCAGCCCTACCAGGATTTCTTTAGAGATACTAACAAACATTTCCACTTCCCAACCAAACCAGAAGGTTACTGAGTTACTGGGATTTATCTTGTTTTATTTATTCACTTCACAGTTCAATTGTGGGTTTTGTTTCCCAACATGAAGGTTTAAACCAGGGGTGTCAAACTCATTTTAGTTCAGGGGCCACATACAGCCCAATTTGATCTCAAGTGGGCCGGACCAGTAAAACCAGACCATAATAACCTATAAATACGAAAGAATTCAAAGTACATTCTGAAAATGTTCCCATTTAATGAACAACCTGTAATTTCAACAATATTAAGCCTCAGTTTATCCTTTCAGGTGTGCATTACAACGTACAGATCACAGTGTGTCTACAAAGAAAGGCTCACAACATTTAGTGTCTAGAACAATGTAGTATTTTATTTTATGATCAAAACTTGTCTAGAAATGATTTTAAATGTACACTCATTTCCACATCTGTGTAGTAATCCTGACACACCGTACAAAGTAAAGTGGGAACTATTAAGGAAGAAGGTCATTTTTACACTTTGCAAAGTCATCCTGCGGGCCGGATTGGACCCTCTGGTGGGCCGGTTTTGGCCCCCGGGCCGTATGTTTGACACCCCTGGTCTAAACGGTGTTTCAACACCTTCTCTACACGACCTGGAATACAATTCAAATTGCTAATATTCACAGTATGAATAAATAATTACCTCAGTCTCCTCAGTGGTACCTACGACCCTGAATACAAGACTTTTAGGATGAAGTAGGATGACAAACTGTATCACCCAACATCAGTGATGGACCTCACTAACGCGCTCTTTCACCCAACATCAGTGATGGACCTCACTAACGCGCTCTTTTATTGTCATTGCACATTTTCTGTGCAGCTCCTATCACTCTACACATGCTCGCACGCTCACACAACATACCTGCCACACAGATAAATAATAATAACTTTATAAAGATAGAATTGCATTTAAATACTATTGCAGTTTAAGTCGTGTGGTGTGATGTGTGGGGAGGATGTTAGGGGAGGATGGCGGTGGGGGAGGATAGTGTTTTGGGGGAGAAGCTGATTTTGAGCCTCCTTCCAGATGGCAGCAGAGAGAAGAGACGGGGAAGTCTTGTGGCTGAATGGGAGAAAAATCCCTGCAGCCAGATCCCAAAGTCTGGTGGAAAGCCTTCCTGGAGGGTGGAGGGCGCAGCAGGGTCACCGCAGCAGGTTAATGCCTTCAGCCTTGAAACGAGATGTTCCACAATCACATATAATGTCTGGGTGTCCACATACGTTTTACTTGTATGAGAGAAAAATAAATGTATTTAATGTGTTTATTCCTCCTCATGGCAACAGAAATAAAGGAAGACGCGTGGGTTGGGCTGTGTGGACGTCCTCTGCACTGAAGCCCTGTAGCTGCATTCTTCATGGCCTGTTCTGTCTTGATCTTACAGTCGGTTGGCTGCAGAGCGCCGGCAAGACTAATTCTAAATCTGCTCTATGAGCCTGTTGTGTGTCAACAGACTTAATGCTTTTATATTTGGAGAATAAAGAGTATGGATCACTCGAGGGAATTGGTTGACATTTAGAATTTTACTCTCTTTTTTTTGTTCTGTGTCCGCCTCTTGTTAGCATTATTGAACCAAATGAAAGAAGCTTTATACTCGTTTGGTTCACAAACAATGTTGACATGCCACTTAGTGAAGTGTGAGAGCAGCACAGTCTGCTGAAGGAAGATAACAGACGTTTAAAATGCCTTTTGAAATGTGAACAGTGTTCAAACATCATATGAATCATAATGAAGGAATTCAACTTGCACACTGACGGTTTATTTGAATAACAGACATAAAAGGTTTTATTGTTTATCTGTGTTTTTACGTTATAAAACTTCTAAAGGAGGTTATTTTGCACGCTGATGCTGGAGTGAGTATTCCTGGTACTCAGCAACACATTGAAGTTTCCACGTTTCTCTTCATGCTCGCTGTCTGTCGGGAGAATTTGAGCAAGATATCAACAGCTCTGTAAAGTACACGATGGCCTTTGAATAGGACCCCTGCAGCTCCTGTGAGACTGAAAAAGCCTTCTTTTCCCCCCCCCCAGAGATCATGATGGGAGTCGGTGTCAGTGGAACACATACTGGGAAGAAATTGAAACGTATCCTCACAGGTCTGGGTTCTGCAGCATCGCCAGGTACGATCAGGAGCTGCAGGTAACCCAGTTATTCTCCATTGGACAGGCAGACGGGGGGAGTTTGTTTCAATAGATCAGTGAATCCCAACCTTACGAGGAAACATTGTGGAGTAGCTCAATTAAAAACAAAAACATTACTTCAAATTCTGACATGGTACAAATAAATCCACATATTTAAGATAGAGGAAAATAAACAAAGCAGGATTATAAATTGGTGTGAGGATAATCGAAAGCCATCTGGAAGTGATGGAACATGCAGCAACCGGACCGAACCTGCTGAAACCCCGGGGTTGCTGCGTCTCGCGAGTTAATGTTAATAACATCAACCTCAGCACTGAAATAGATACTGCAGAAAGAGAGGAATGTGTATTTTTAAAGGCCGTTTAAGCATTTTGACTCTCACACCTGACATTATCTGAACGTCCCAGTGCAGTAAGCTCCACCCGTATAACACATTAAGAATAACATTTGTAAGGAGAAAGCTCCTACAAATGACCCAGGACAAGATTAACATATCGTATTTACATGTATCTAAAAAGAGGCGATACACACAAGTACCGTATTGTATGTTTCAGGTCACATGACCAATCAAATTGATGTTATTGTTACTCTGAATCCACAAAAGGTTCAGCTGGTGTTGAATTCAAAGCTCGAGGTGAAAAAAAACCCTCTTTTGAAATCATTGTTTACTGTAACTACAGTAATTAGTGTTATGCAAACAGTTACAGTCAATGCTGCACTGTTTTCTCAGGGCCGGGGGTATCACAGTGTTGTGAGACTTGCCTGTAATTGGAAAGTTATAGTGAAAAGCAATGCAAGGAGCGGTTTGTCCCACTGCAGCTGCAGAGAGAGTCTGTTGAACTGTAACTTTGTGCCTGCTCACGTGCTCTGTGCATTTAAAAGGGGAAGTATTTATGCAGAGTGTCAGTGTGGATGTGAACTGAATACTGACGTTCTTGTGCAGCACCTGAGACTTCTGGGAAACGCAAAACGACTGCAAACGTTTGTAATCGTCTTGCGTCTCTTCGGGGGTCCTTCGTCTCGTAATGAGTCCATGAGTGTGCTGAGAAACAGTAAGTAACAACACGCAGACACAAAACCAGGGCAGAGCTTACATGTTATACATAGATGTCGCTAAACCCATGAGGGTGCCATGCAGAACTGGTGTGTGTGTGTGTGTGTTTTGGCAGTCAGAGTGATGAGGAATAGGAAAAGCGGGAGGACCCCCTGCCAGGCCTCCTCATGCATTATCAGCCCACAGCTCCTCAGCAGGCATCAACCAGCACATTCCAGGGTGTCGAGCCTTTTTACCGCCAGGAGCAGGTTGGGGTTTTCTTTTTTTTATTTTATATACGAGACAACTTTCAGCTCCTCTTATTCTGCACGGCTGCAAACTCCCCCGACACATGCAGCCATAAACACACACACAAAAAGGAATAAAATACAGGTTTCCACCATTTAATTAAAATCGATTGTCAAGAGAGAACACAAAAGTGTGCTTGGTGTGTTTAACTGAAATGATGCAAATTTGTGTGACACACACACAGAGAGACAGACACACAAACGCATACACACACAGAGACACAGAGACAGACAGACACACACACAGAGACACAGACACACACACACAGAGACAGACAGACAGACACACACACACACACTTGTATATAACATATACAGTATGTACATATGACAAATACAATATTGCGATGTGAGTAACTTTAGGAAACATGTTCACACCAAGGCAAGGCTTTTAAAATCCTACAACGATGAAGTCACCAACAGTCTGCCACTTCACAATCACACAGTGTTTGATGTTTCCAACTCTGCTGCAGAATTATTGCATTTCTTTTCTTTCTTTAACAGCGTCTACAGGATTACAGTTTGCACATGCCAGGTGACTACGGTCACTCCCTGGCCGGCTGCGTGACAAGATGTGATGCTTTGACCATTAAAACCGTTTGAATCTATATTTAACCTGAAATATGCAGCGTTAACTGTGACACCAAGCACCTTCGTAAAGATTTGAGAAGTAATGGCTTTACAAACACAGTAGAATACTGCCACCTCGTGGAAGAACACGACTCATTCTCTTTGTGACAAAGTGCTCAAACATTTCCCCTGATGTCATCTTCACAAGGATTCATTTCTTAATCTCAATTCATTCACTGGCAGTAATAAAACATGAAAGAAAAAAGGGGTCTTTGACGTGAGACTGCTGGGAAAGAAAGTATATATTTGTGTTGTACTTTACCTCCGACGGGAATTAAAAGCAATGCGAGTGAATGATGCTTTCATCACATCGGCCTCAAGGCACATTAAATACACTTTGTGTAAAAAGTGTTTCAGCTCAAAGCTGTAATGAGTCCTGCGGCTCGAACACACACCAGCCGCAGGATCCTCGGCTCACGTCTGCACAGCGTTGGCAGCATGTCCACGACAGATGCTAAATTAAATGCAGGTTTTTCATTGATCTTGATCCGTTCACCGAACACGGCCGGCGATGACGTCACATGGAAACACTGGATAATGTCAGTCAGTGATGATTGCAGCAAATGAACTGATCTTACAGGGTTATTGGACAGAGACCTGAAACCAGCGTTAAAATCAACAATGTTTTAAAACGAAATGTAAAACCTCCCAATTAACGATCACCTCTATTTTATAATTAGTCATCCAATCAGTCGTTCACTTAGTGGCGGTCTACGACCATCTTACATTCAGAGCTAATCCGTTCCGGTTGCTCGATTTCCGACGTTCCGCTCCGACGCGGGTTCTGTCGCTCATGAGGGCGTCAGCGCCTCACAGTGGAGGTCGGGAGCCGGTACCTCGTACTTGAAGACCACGCTGAACAGCTTTCCTCCCAGACGGTCGGCCAGCCACGAGTTCTTTATGACGGCCATTTTGAGGCTCTCGCAGCTGAGCATGGCGTAGTAGTTGGTGTGAATGGCTCGGCCCATTCCTTCGATGATCACCAGGTCGATCTTCCGCTCCCGCACCACCATCGCCAGCACTTTGTCCAGACGGCTGGGAAAGGGCAGAGACGGAGAGCACAGTGTTTTTGCTTTTAACAGAGTACATCTTACAAACTCTTCCCCGGGGGGTTACATCTCCGGCTTTTAAACAGTGCAAATGTGCAGCCTAAACTCGACTCTTCCACTCCAGGGTGATAACTGCGAGCAGCAGCACTCCCTTTTAAAAACCAACCTCAGATCCAGGCAGGGTGAACTGGAGCCACTCTGAACCAACGTCAGCCTGTCCTCCGTCAGACCGGCGCTGCAACAAACACACCGCAGGTCACCAAACGTTCTAAAAGCTTTCTACGTGTGAAATCATGAAACCAGACAGAAAACTGCGTCTTAGAAAGCTACTCGGGAAAGAGAAGCTTTCTGTGTGATAGCAGATCATCAGCTGTGGTCTCATGTTGTACAGGTTACATCCCATGAATGCTCACTGAATCACTGGATCCATAGCAGCGATGCTTTCGGTCAATATCTGCAGTTCCCCGTTCGTTACGTCGTTTAAAGCCGGACCGGAGTTGCTGGCCAACACAACCTGAGGGCAGACGGAGAGAAGAGTCGCGTTAGCATTTTTAATCAAACAAGTTATTATTGAAATGATGGCGTTATAGTTCCTCACCTCTGTTCCTCGAGAGAGAAGCTCTCTGACAAAAGGCATCACCCCTAGAATGATGTCTACTCCACTATTATCTACGAAAAACAAGGCACACTTGTGAGGAGGACCCTGCAAGACAAAACCAGGAGGGATCGTAAGCACAAATCTTAAAGAGCACACACATCACAGACACATGATCGCGAGTAAAGGAGGTATTACAGAGCGCCAAGGAGCTGTGCTTTTCTCTTCGTGCTGACCGCTTTTGATAAAACCTCCCACCAACAATGCTACGATGAAGAGAAAGAGTCTGACCTTTAGTCTCTCGAACCACTGGTCGTAGGAATCAACAAGCCACGGCCGCTCTGAGGAGGAAAAGAAGAACAGAAAGAAATCAGTCTGAGGATCGACCGAGTCGTTCCAGAACCTCCCTCAATATCCAACGACAACGTTCAAGAAGGGAAAGAGAAATACTTGGAAACCTTCCAACTGTCGTTTAGCCTGCTCGAAGCCGAACTCGGGATCAGATTCGAGGACGCTGCACGACATCAAAACAAAAATAAGCAAAAGTAAGACAGTGTGAAAATCACAACACCAAACATGTTTCAATTCAGCAGACGATGCATTCCTGTGACTCTCTGAGAACGGGCTCGAAGCTTCAGAGAGCAACAGAAACATGTTACAGAATCCTTGGGATGAAGGTCCATCCTGCAGCGAGGTGAACTTATAGAACATGTGATACCACCACAGCAGGAGAAACTCCATGTTCAGCGCTGGAGAACATCCTCGACTTGTTTTGTATCAAATGAATTAACATTAAAAGGCTCATAACTAAATCTGTTCTTGGAAGCACGAGAGTACGAGACATGCAACCCGAGCCTCTCCCAGTCCCCACACTGCGCTGCTCACGGGGTATAAATCCATTTACTCTACTCACTCGGACACGGCCTTGGCTCCCCAGTCGAAGACGTTGCCAGCCAGGACGCCCCTGACCAGAGCAAACTGCCTCTGCTCCCAGCTCAACTCCTCCAAGGACTTCACTGCCTTCTGGTAGTACTTCAGAGCCATGTCATTCTCCGTCTGCTTGATCTTCACCAGAACACAGATATGATGCAGTAATCCGAAGCATTCAGAGACGTGAGAAAATGTGATTGTGAGAATATGTTTGGTGAGGTAAATAAATTGTGACTGAATGAAAACATAATGCGATCAGTGAGGGCCACAGCAGCTGGACGAAGACAAACACAGAATAAAAGGTTGATAGAGTTCAGACCTTGGAGTAGGGATCAGGAAAGTTGAACTCATTTAAACAGTGTTCCCTCGTGTCTAACAGACTTCTGACAGTGAGGGATCCATAAGCACTAGGTGAAAAGAGAAGCACTCTACATTAGCCGGAGAGAAAAACAAACACACAACGGGGCCGGTGCAGTCGATGCGTCGTACTTTACACATGCTTTCACACGAAAAACCTTTTCGAACTCTGTAGGACATGCAGATCTGGTTTCTAAAGGTCTTGCTCGGTTTGTTTGACAGCTTACATTGTTCTGATATCTAGGGTCGTAAAGGAATAACAGTATCACAGTCACAGGACAGCGCAGGAAGGAAGCAGATATCATATCGTGGATATTTGCTGATTTAAGGTAAAAAACCTGAAATAAGTGTGTGTGAGTTAAAGTTACAGACAGGAGCACATGTTAACTGTCAATAATGAAAGGACAATATTTGTTGTTTATTTTTCATGCAGTAGTTAATTTAACATGCTATAGTGCTGCCAACATGTTTGTTTTGTTTTTAAATAAAAGGTTTTAATTTTTGTTTAATAAAATGTTGATCTCATTCCTTTAAGGATCATTGTAACTAATAATAATGTATTCTTATTATTAATATAATTATTACTATTAATAATAATGTATTCTTATTATTAATACAATTATTATTACTATTAATAATAATGTATTCTTATTAATACAATTATTATTACTATTAATAATAATGTATTCTTATTATTAATATAATTATTATTACTGTTAATAATAATAATAATGTAGCATTAATAATAAAAATATTATTGTTATTAATAATAATACAATTATTCTTAATAATAATATAAATATTATTGTTATTAATAATAATAACCATAGTGTATTATTATTAACATTATTATTATTATTATTATTACTACTAATACAAATATTATTATTAATAATAATAATAATAAATGATCAATAATAATATAAATATTATTGTTAATAATAATAATGTATTCTTATTATTAATAAAAGTATTATTACTACTAATAATAATAAATTATTAATAATAATATCAATATTACTGTTATTCATAATAATAACCATAATTAATTATTATTTCTAATAAAATTATTATTATTATTATTATTAATAATAATATATTATTGTTATTATTATTATAATAATAATAATAATAATAATAATAATAATATATACAAATATATACCATATACTGTGATATTTCTATCATACCGTTACAACCCTACTGATATCTCTGCAGTTTGATCGACACACAGAACACTGCGCTGCACCCGACCCCTAAAAACTGAACCAGTAAAGAAACTTCCCTTTTGTATTACAGCAGGTGTGAAAACATGAAACTAAAGCAGACGTTGAAGAAAAGACTTGAGGTTGAATTTACTAAAAGCAACTTCTGGATCAAACAGAAACATGTTGTATGCAAAGAAACAAACGCAGTCCTCACAAAGGCTGGTGGCGGAGGGTCTGAAGCTTGTGTCTGTATTTCTGACGGAACTTCTCGGCTCGCTCGGCGGCCTCCGGCATGTCAGGCTGGCTCGCTACGGCTCTCTTAACCACCTGCTCCGAAGAAACAAGAGCATTAAAATCAGCCACGTTCACAACCTCTGCCACACAATTCATATGAAAAGCTGACTCGTAAAACACCAAATGTAGCGTTTCTGGTCTTATTTAGTGTCAGTGATGTCGGGGTTAACTGAACATAGATGACGTGAGGTGATATCAAACTTTTGTATGCCGCAAAATTAATGTAGCTTGATTGCAAAAACACTTTACTGTAAGCGATCAATCGTAAATGCAACATCTCATCTCAAAGAGCTTCTTCCTTAAGCCACCATGTCGTCCAGAGCAGGGGGCGGAGATTAAAGTTCAAACGACACGTTGTCATTTCAGACTCTGCTATTGTATTTTCCGAAACATGAACCGCCATCCTACCCCGTCTAGCGCCTCCTCGAAGCAGAAGAGCCAGTATTCGCGGGCCGGAGCGTCCTCTATGAGGTCCACGGTGTCGGGAATATAAGATGAAGCGTCCTGCAGCAGCGGCAGATTCACCAGCTTCCTCTCCAGGCGGTCCATCTCCAACATGTCAAACTAGAACACAACAAAGACACAGAGAAGATTCGTCTGTCTTGCACATGAACTCAGACTGCTCAAGTTCCAGCTCGTCAAAGCCTACTCCAGCTGACTGAATATTCACCCTGGTAGGTTTCACTCGTGTTCGGATTTTATTTATTTATTTGGACAACAAAATAAAGCAGAAAGGAAGAAACAGGGAATGTTCTAGCAAGATTTACAACTACAAGCTAGTGGAAGCCAGCAGATTCATTAATTGTGGGACACAATCAATAGTCCATTAGAGAACAAACGACATCGATAGAAGGATTCCTGAGTGCCAAGTCACCAAAGATGAGCTAATATTTCATTTGCGGTCCTGCATCACACTTTGCACTAATGAAAACTAAGCAGCAAACAAAAGGCAGGGATTTCAGTGGTGCGAGTGGATTCAAGTGCGTCTAATGTTAACAGAGGTTAACGGCTGCTGAAGCTCTACGGAGGCCTGCATGCTCAAAGCATCACACCGAGGAACCAAAAAGCAAAGTGGCTGTAAAACACTTCTTGATTTCACCCAAAACAGCAGCAAGATCTTAAGAAAAACCAGAGCTAAGCTAATAAAAACCTGCAGTGAACAGAGTGAATGACACTGAAACATGAAACACTGAAGCGTCTACAGCTAGAGGACACGGCGCTGTGAGCAGGAGCCACATGGCATCAAACCAGAGCACACAAGGGAAGCAGACGAGATACTTACGGAAAACTGAAGGAGAGGGTTAGGTAGACAGAGGAGTGTGTGGAGAGGAAATGAAAAGAAAGATTAATGAATGTCTTTGTATGTTCATGGATTCAACGAGGACAGCGGTGATGGTGCAACCAAAAGAAGATTTAAAAGTGAAATAAGGACCAATGAACCGGCAGCATAGTGAAAAGAGTTGCACGGTTTAAGTGGCACTTTGTGGTGCATGACACAGCTTCACCCGCTGCTTCCTCTGCAGACTCACCGTTCCACTACGTGCACGTTGCATGGGATTCATATCTGGAGAAACGCTCATCAGGCCGGAGCTTCCCGCATAATTCTCACCCCAACTGTACTGGTTTGGATCTAAAGGGGTACAAGATGCAATTATATATTTATGGTTTAAAATAATGTGCATAAGGTTAGTATTTTAAAATATATAGGGCCAAGTAGTAGTAGTAGTAGTAGTATAATATATATATATATATATATATATATATATATATATATATATTATATTATATATATATATATATATAATATTATATTATATATATATATATATATATATATATATATATATATATATATATATATATATATATATATATATATATATATATATACATATATATATATACATACACACACATATATACACACACATATATATATATATATATATATAAAAATTCTAAAATATATATAGAAATATATATTAAAAAAAATATATATATATATATGACTTAAATAATGTGTGAAAATTACAGTAATTAGTGAAATATTTTTTTCTTCATATACTGTCAGTCTAATATTTATCAATATATACAAAAATGATTGAGTATAACAGAATAACAATAATGAAATAAATAAGCATTTGTGTGTTTTTCCTTACTGTCCTCCTCTGCTCCTTTAAGAAATGCTCCAATGGCTCCGAGATAACCTTCATGTCTGAGGAACAAGGCCTGAACTTCACCCTGCAACAAAAATAAAAACAGAAATCTGGGTTGTAGGTGAAACACTTACAAGTTCAGCTGATAACAAAGTTCAGGACTAAACTGAGATACATCGGCGATAAGGAAACGGGAAAAGGAGGACCAAGACACTTTGTAAGGTGGATAGTTTGGTTTTGGGTGAGCAGAGGAAGAGGCCTTGCCTTGGTGAAGAAGTTAATGCTGTAGGTGATTGTGTGCATGGTGACCGGGTGTCCTCTAATGAAGAAGCCTCCAAAGTACACTCGGGACAGGTTGTGGAGCTTGGCATACAGACAGGCCAGCTGTCCGATGTCGTTGCTGATCATATGGAGTAAGCTCTTGGCCATGTCTTCTTTAGAAAACTCTACAATTCAGAAGAGTTATACAAAACATGCAACAGGTCAAATATCCACATCACAAAACCAAACGAGACATTTAGTTACTCAGAACTCTTTCAGTCGTCGAAATTAGATTTCAATTAGGAAGATATCAAAATCCTGTTCCATATTTATATTCATAACTTGCTTTACATTTGCTTTGAAGTGTCTGGTAATAAAAAAACACAGCACGTGGAGAGAGCGAAGCTGTTTCGGAACCGGGCCAGAGGTCATCAGCTCACGTCCAAATCAAGTGTTGCAATAAAACTGGAAAATATTAACACATCACAGAGACTATGAAACATGCTCTGGATATCTTTCTCATTTTATTTACACTTAAAGCGAAACTCAATCAATTGAATGAACTCTACAAACCCTTTCATAAAGTTTGTCTGTGCAGTCTTATTACACTAACTTTACATGTATGCGTCACCTTTGTCAGCAGTAGCAGACTTTCCAAAACTGCTCGCAATAAGATCTCCAGTCAAACCCAAACACCCGTAAGATCCTCCGTAGATATCTTTCACCAGCATGTCCACGCTTGTGTGCTGCCCTTTCGAGGCCATTTGTAGCAACTCGTCAAATCTCTACGGGAGAGAAAAGGGTACAATGAGAAGCCGACAGCGATTACAGTCCGACGGTTAAACTAGAGCAACTTATTTTGGATACCTTTGTTTTTGTGAGCAAGGCTCCGAGGCCCCAGAACGTCCCTCCGCCGATTGAGCTTCCTCCTATCCGCTCAAATGTGTCCTCCGATTCAACCTGTCGAAGAGGGAGAGAGCGAGAAGTTCACTGTCGTGTGAATCGAATGTAGTGAGAGCAGAAGACCCGGGTTAATACAAACGTCAGGCATTTTAACATAATACACACGACTCGCAGTCAAATGTAGACATTTCATTTAAAATGTGTGTGTCCTCTTTCTTTGTATTTAAAAACACAGAAAACACATTTGGGGGAGAACCCTCATTTTCAGAGGTGCAAATGCAGACACAATAAAATAGCAATAAAAGAAGAACACATGGGATACATCACTTAAAACAAAACACGACACAACAAGCACAAACTGTCTGTTGAGCCAAACTGATGACGGATCTTTGGAGCAAAGGATTAAAGAAATATTTGACAATTTTCTACGTTAATCATCAAAGAATTGCAACAAAGATATGCACCGACTGATGCACACTGTCGACTGTTTTGATTTGCTTTCCTGCCAACAAGATACATGTATATAAAATATATGAATATAAACAATGAAGTGTTGTGCACAGACTATGTAAAGATGTATTCAAGACAATATCTACGCTGATACAAATACATCTTTGATGAGCCGTCTTTGTATAAATGACTTAAACAATTAATGGATTATCAAAATAACAAATGGACTACTCGACATGTCAGCTGAGATCTACGTTTCTAAACCACTGACAAACCTTTATCCATCGGTTATTACCTTGACTATGGACACGCCAGAGCCGATGTTTACGAGCAGGTAGGGGAAGATGTCAGGCTGAGTCGTCTGAAAGCGGAACTCTGAGTCGGCGTGCTTGGCGAACACGAAAGCCTCGTGGGGTATGTTCCTCAGCACAAAGTTACAGCCCTTGATGAGGCAGGTCATCTCATCTTCTTTGTCCACTCTGCCACAACGCAGCACATAAAGAGTCCATTAGATTGAAACAATCGTTCCCCCTTTGAGGGGATTTATCAGACTAACGTTTAGCTGGAAAGACAGCATATGGTTCTTAATGTGCAGAACACAGGAAGTCAACCGTGATGTCAAAGCTCTGTTGCTCTCACTCGATGATGGTTAGCAAACAAAGTGCTGCAATAGATATTTTCCAGAACAGTCTTTATCACAGTAAAGTGGGTAGTGGTCACAGGAAGAGGACAGGATATTGCTTTGTGTGTGTCAATCAGTTACATCAAGGGCAGAGTTCATTTCAACTGAAGTCATTGGAGATGTGCCAGATACTTGCCTCCCTTTCCTCTTTTAGTTTGTACATGCATTGTCTACAGTAGAGCAACAACAGATACCTTTCACAGCTGGTCTGCATGTATACTCACTTGAGTCCGAGTTTCCTCTCAATGAGTTCTTTGAACTTGTGCGCCCCTCCACCTGTGGCTTTGATAACTTTGGTGTCCGTGTTGACCAGGTGGTCTTTGATGAAGTCCAAGCATGTTTCAATGTAGGCATTTTCAAACTTGATAAAGTGCAGGCGTGCAGTGACCTCTTCCTGCACGGATATTTCATAGAGATTGTCACTGGTAGCCTCCTGGGGACACAGATGAGATGGAAACTCAAAAGAAAAAAGGGTGAATGCTTCATTATGTCCCGTTATTGACATTGTTGTCTTGTTGATTTAGCTAGCATATGTTGGTGGAGGTATTGTGGCATAAACAAAAGCAGGCTAGAATGCAGTTTTATGGGATGTGGTAAAACATGGCACGATATGAGGACACCACAGCTTGTACAGAAACTAGTGTAAAACAAGTCATTACCTTTGTGGTGTGGTCGAAAGATCGTACTTTGGCCACCTTGTGTTGCACAGTTGAGTAGTAGGCGAGCTTTGTGAGAGATCCACCTGTTCAAGCCAAACAGCATGGACAATGTCCGATAACAAACCCGTCACACAGCAGAAGCTAGCAGTCAAACCTATGCGTTAAACAAGTGGCAAAAGCTAGATATCTAAACAGAGACGACAGAAACCTTAACACAGGTTAGCTAGCTAGCAGCTAACATCAACGCTGCTGCACTTGAAAAGTTGGCCAGATTTGTTTGGCAGACATCCCTTTTGTCAGATAAAGATAATCCTGAAGCCTCATGAGACTTCCACCTTCAAGGCAAACAGACTTCCTGGCAAACAAACTCAATTTAGACATGAATTCAAGCGGCTAACGTTAGCTTTGTCTTGTTTACTTTCACTTAAAGTCATGTGTTTTCATAGAATCAGGCTGCGGCAAAGCTGGAGATTAGCTACATTTGCGCAAAAGTGACAGAAAAGAAGAAGATTAAAATGATATTCCCAGGTACCTATGTCTATTGCAAATCGCTTTGCGTTTTCCAAATTGCGGAATATTTCGTCTGGCGGAAGAGTAATGCTTTTATCCATCGTATGAGTACTTGAGCTGCTGTCAAGTCGAGCAAATTCCGCCATGGTTGGGAACGATCTGACGCTGCGTGCGTACGTGCGTACGTGCGCGCCCCTCGACGTCCTATCAGCATCCACGTTCACTGTGAGGCGCGTGAGTTTCCTGTAAACAATATTAGAAACTGCAATATTGTGGGTATTTGAGGTGTAGGCCCTAGTAGGTGCAGTATATAAAAACATTTGTACATTTATTCTCTTATTGTTGTCAATGTGCTCATACTATTATAAATGCAAAGCATATAACCTTTTCTTAGATAGAAAACAAACTGTTTTCAATAAACCACTTCAGTTTAGTTTAAGTTTATTTGCTCAATGTAAAAATACACAAACATAATAAATATAATAAATAATATACAGTGCAGGAAGAGGCATAAACCACCTGGGCTTATTTGAAGCCTCCACCTAAACAATGTTATAGACTTATTTAGGTTTTGGCTTCTGAAACAGGACTTAGAGAGTATTAGAGAGAATTAGTATTATTGTAGCTGAGTTGTTTTGACTCTTAAACATTAACTCTTTCACAAGCAGTAGCTCATTTCATGTCAGAACGTCTGCTGTGCAGCCACACTTGAAGCCTGCTGAACTTGATTGTTTAATTCCAGCAGCGTTCCCAAAGTTTACAGAAGTACTGAATATGTCAGGTTGTTTGTTTGTAGAAATGATGCACACGATCTGTAACATATTTGATTGAAAAATATAAAGTCTTGGGTTTAAATTGCCTATTTCACCCAACATAAAGCTTCAATAAAAAATATGTGATACTGAAATAAGATGTTTGTTTTACTAACCTTAAAGCTACTAAAGGGGAAAACAAAATAGAAAACTTTATTTTAATTTAAATTAAATAAATAGAGTAAATCAGCTATGCATGTGTTCAATGGCCCTTACATAAACTAAGCACTAGAGGGTAGTGCTTTGCCATAATAGAAAGATAAAGTGCCCTCTGTGTTGACGACACACTGAGGGATGGAGACACTATCAACAGCCATACAACACATTGCAATCTTGTTACATTTGCCCAATAAATAATGTAATCCCTGCATTGTCGTTGCATTCAGATGAGGTTGTTCACTTGTAGTGTAAAGGAAGAAATGACACGGCTCAAGAATTAGTTGATGTTTTTTATTCAAGACTATTGAATGGGTCACATCATAGAGGCACTCGTGGTGATGATGCGTCACGGTAAACACTTGTAGTCCAAGACGATGTACTCAAATAGAGTAGAGTTAACAGCTTCATAGTCTTTTCTTTACAAAACACAGGATATCGTTTAGTACAAGCTAAACATGGCAAAGCAACTCTCTAGCAATGAGAGGAAATAACTTTCAGATAAACATTTGCACTGTTGACACAACAGAACATGTTGATGACAGAACAGATGACTTCAAACCCAACATGGGTCGATAATCCTTCACATAGTAAAGAGTAAATCAAGCGCATCAAAAAAGGAAACAGTGCTGTCACTGGCTCAATGTTGGTACAGAAGACGTACAGGACTTTAAGGCAGGTGTCATAATGCTGCCCAATATTTGACAACATTTGATTGTATTGATAAATCAATAAGATAATATATGGTATTCATAGAATACACATTTATGCAACTCAATGTTTTCCAAAAACAATATTTCATTTTCTTTGAAAATCGATTCCCAAAGGTTTATGGAAATGTCCTATACGGTCTTTGTACTGCACTTTGTACAGACACCTCCTATTACATTACAGAAACATATGTCTGATAAAAACTTTTGACCAATATGATCATCTCAGTTTGTCTGGTAGTAACTCTGGTGTGTAGGTCTCTACCACGGCCTCCAGGGGGCGCTGTTGACTGCACTCTTCTCTTTGGTGATGCTGGTCTGGACTGTGGAGCTCAGAAGAGAGAAGTCAGCCTCTCTCAGGTTCTTCTCAGAGGAAGCCTGCAGCTTGTTGAAGTGGTTCAGCAGTCTTCTCTGGGACTGTGTCTTCACCTGCTCTTTGGACAGGAAGTGTGTCACCTCTTGGACACACCTGGAGTAGCCCTGATTGACGGCTGCTGAGTCCACAGCTTGATGCTGCTGCTGCTGCAGTCGTCTGAGCACACAAACGGTCATCTCCAGGATGTCTGCTTTCTCCAGCTTGTTGTCTGGCTGCTGTTTGAGGAACTCTGGACCCAGCAGAGACTTGAGCTGCTCAATGCTGCTGTTGATTCTCTCTCTGCGTAACTTCTCCACCACAGGCTTTCTGAGCTGCAGAAAGAAGAAGAAAGTCATTAATAACTTATTCTGGAGTCTAGTGTTAGCGTGAGCAAAGACAACGTCTCATTAACAATATTTAAATCTTCTTGAATCTTCAGTTTACCTTGTGGGTCAGAGTGAGATGCTCCTGAGAACTGGTCATTGCTGCAGTGGTTGTAGGTGCCATGTCTGGATCTCTGTGCTGTAGAGGTCTCTGTAGAGAGAATCTGATCTCTGCTGGCTTCATCCCTCCTATTTATAGTCCCACATCTCCATATGAATGTGTGGGTCTGGGTCTGACTGCACTTTCTCACAGTCTCAGCCAATCAGAGAGCTCATTGAGACAATAAGAGATGCAGCACACTTAATGCTGTTATTGCCTGGGGGACAATGTTTAAATCCCAGGGGAACAGGTGGAGGACAGGGGGGGGTGATGGAGAGACCCACAGAGCTCTGTGTGAATCTGGGAAAGTGGTGACCCTGTAGAGAACAGATCTGCTGCCTGATGCTGGGATCAATGACTGACTGAGCACACGCTCATCATCCCATCACACACGTTGGACACTGACAGGGAAATTGTCCTCAATATTAAAAACACCTTTATACTTTTAAGTATTGTTGCATTTGCGCCATTAAATAGAAAATCAGACCTTAATAAGTTGACCGTGTTAAAAAAAAGACCTAAAAACATCAAGCTTTAAATAGTTAAAGCCAACATTATTAGGAACAGGTACCACGTGATTTTTAAGCAAACGCAATCTTAATTTCTTCATTCAAGAAATCACAATTGTGACTAGTTCATACAAGCTTAGTTCATATATTGTGATGAGAAGATCACAAGTCTTTCAGCTGACCGTCGTCCAGAGGAAATAGATGTGCCTTCTGTCCTGGGACAAGTTGTTCCAGGGAGTGAGGAGTTAGTCAGGGTTTCCCACACACTGTGATCAGTTTGAATGCCTCACTGGCGGCTATCGGCCCTTTGTTGAGAAAAAAGGCAGAACTTGGCGGCAAAAACCATCTGGAGGAACACAACGACAGCGGCTAAGTTGTACGTCCAAAAAGTGAAGGGGGATTTGAATGGAAAGTTGGTCGTAGGTAAAAGGTTCAAGGAACACCAAATAAAACTCAACAACAAAAAGGTCTTCCTTGTCTTTTGTCAGTTAGTTCAAATTAGTCCATTTAGAGGTTTCTTAAAACACATGGAATTCAAACAAAGGTGTATGTATGTCCAAACATGAAGCAAGTCTTTATAGCTCGTGTTGTAAGGGCAACACTGCGCTGGGAGCTTGGCATCCATCAATAGAATAAATGAAATGGCTTTGACATTGATATAATGACCTGATAAGCAGAGGGGAAATTAAGTTGGCAAAAGTGAGAGAGTTTGGACCAGAAAGAGACTGTGAAAGAAAATACAGAAGAAGAAAAAGATAGTAAGGAGGGGAAAAGTGTGCCAACTCCCCTTGGAGAATAGTCAGGTGCTGGTGGGGTTGAGGATGCTAATCACACTGAACTGTGACTCTGCTCTCGCGGCTTTCCCACACTCTGTCCATTGACGGAGCTCCCACTCAACAATAGACATGTGCCTTGTTAAATGCTAATTCATCCCCACACAAGCAGCTCCCAGCACTCCCCCGAGGCTGAAGTTTGTTGTTTAGACACTCTCTTCAATTAGGAGAGACGAGAGCAGGAGAAACAGACACAAACATTTAGACGGGGAATGTAATCTAACAACCAATCAACTAAATGTGTCTGTGTGCAGATTTAGGGCTTTAAACCACATATTTTAAATAAGCAGTATATAAGCATTTAATAACTGGTTTTAACATACTATAATGTAATTGTAAGCTGATCAAATGAAATATTTGAGTGTTTATTAATGTACAGTATTTGTCACCAATTATAATTTCTCCTGTAAAGACAGATTTTACGTGATTACAACCATCCATCCATCGTCTACCGCTGATCTGGGGTCGGGTCGCGATTACAACCTTGTTACTATTTTATTTCTCTATTATCTGTTTATTGTGCAGCCTCCATAGTTGTACACACATATATTAATAAACACTTACATATGCCATTTATTAAATGTTTATATGCTACTTATAAATGCTAAATAGGGGAGGGGGGGGGGGGGGCATAAAGTGTTATCATATCTTCTTTTTTCAAAGATCGAGGTGCTTTTTTTTTTTATGTTTTAATTTTACATTTCAAAAATGATAACTATAATACTGTAGCACTATAATTCAATATATAAAACCGATTTGATAACTTGGCACCTTTGTATTTTAATCAAAATGTTGTTGGATTTATTTTACTTAAAGATAAACCTCTACATTTTCATTTCCACAGTGGCTCATTTTTCAAACTGTGTAAATACATAAACATTGAAAATAGAATTGAAATGCACGTATTGTAAAGTTTAGTGAGTAAACATGTAAAATTCAGTAGTAAAGAAGTCCTGCCCCCCCTCAGACGTCTTTGTCTGATCTACCTCTATTGTCCCTCTGGGGCTCTGTGAGTGAGTTTTCCCTGCTTTCCCACACTCTGTCCATTCACTGCTTTGAAGAACAAAGGAAGTGTGTCTGGTTGCACATCACATTAATTATGGAGTCAGTTTACGAGCGGTGTCTCGCTGCTTCTCAATGGACATTCCTGTCATCAAGACTCGTCATTACCAGGCTTTTGTAAAATGTCTATCAGGAATGCAGACATGCTAAGGATTAATGAACATTCAAAAGCTATCCCCCCCCCCCCCCCCCCCCCGCACCCCCCACCCCCCTCCTTTACATTCAAATTGTTCCTCTGCATTCCAGGCTGTTTATTTTGACGGGAAGGATAAATAGGGTGTCTATTCCTGAATTGATCATGTGCTGGTTAGGCTGCGAAAAGACTATGAATTTGAAGTTAAAGCTTATTTTTTAATAGCCAGCAATTAAATTGTATTTGAAACATGATCAAACCAACTTCATCCAGCTGCTGATAAGGAGATTTGTATTTGAAACATATAGTTCCACTGCATCCAGGATAGGGTTATCGTCTTACAGTTTATTATGACTACAACTACAGATTCAGCAACATTAACAGACCCCCCAGTTAAGACCAAGCAAGCAAGATACATACTGTTTATGCAATATATAGTGTTATATATGATACATTAGTTTTATATAAAACATAATGCATGTTCAGTTTTAGACAAATGTAACATGATTTCATGTGTGATGGGATGATGAGCGTGTGCTCAGTCAGTCATTGATCCCAGCATCAGGCAGCAGATCTGTTCTCTACAGGGTCACCACTTTCCCAGATTCACACAGAGCTCTGTGAGTCTCTCCATCACCCCCCCTGTCCTCCACCTGTTCCCCTGGGATCTAACCATTGTCCTCCAGGCAATAAAACCATTCAGCGTGCTGCATCTCTCATTGTCTCACCAAGCTCTCTGATTGGCTGAGAGTGTGAGAAAGTGCAGTCAGACCCAGACCCACACATTCATATGGAGATGTGGGACTATAAATAGGAGGGATGAAGCCAGCAGAGATCAGATTCTCTCTACAGAGACCTCTACAGCACAGAGATCCAGACATGGCACCTACAACCACTGCAGCAATGACCAGTTCTCAGGAGCATCTCACTCTGACCCACAAGGTAAACTGAAGATTCAAGAAGATTTAAATATTGTTAATGAGACGTTGTCTTTGCTCATGCTAACACTAGACTCCAGAATAAGTTATTAATGACTTTCTTCTTCTTTCTGCAGCTCAGAAAGCCTGTGGTGGAGAAGTTACGCAGAGAGAGAATCAACAGCAGCATTGAGCAGCTCAAGTCTCTCCTGGGTCCAGAGTTCCTCAAACAGCAGCCAGACTCCAAGCTGGAGAAAGCAGACATCCTGGAGATGACCGTTTGTGTCCTCAGACGACTGCAGCAGCAGCAGCATCAAGCTCTGGACTCAGCAGCCGTCAATCAGGGCTACTCCAGGTGTGTCCAAGAGGTGACACACTTCCTGTCCAAAGAGCAGGTGAAGACACCGTCCCAGAGAAGACTGCTGAACCACTTCAACAAGCTGCAGGCTTCCTCTGAGAAGAACCTGAGAGAGGCTGACTTCTCTCTTCTGAGCTCCACAGTCCAGACCAGCATCACCAAAGAGAAGAGTGCAGTCAACAGCTCCGTCTGGAGGCCATGGTAGAGACCCAAGGACTTGTACAAAACTGAAGATCATGAGTGAAACGAGCAATTGTACTTGTACTCTTGGACTTTTAACCTCGTCCTCATTCGACGGTACTCTCATTTTGAAGAGTTATTGCGTAATACTGCAAAGTTTTATTACCTTTTGCAAAGGTCACATTCTGTGTTTCTGTGATATTTGCAGGTTGGCTACTGTTTAGTATTTCACAGGTAGTCACTTATTCAGGTGTTACCCTGTGAAGAAAACATTATTGTTCCCAAAGGGAATGCCTCTATAATGTCAGTAACACTGACATATGTCTCTACCTTTTCTCCAATCAGGAGACAGTAAATCATGGTGAGCATGTTTCTGATTTATATGTGATGTTCACATACTCTGTTTATTGAAATGTCCTTTCTGATATATCTGTAAACGTTTGAATTGTCTGCATTTTTATCAGATGGATTTTGTGTAATCACTAAGACAAATGTGCTGCTTATTAACTCTGTGAGTGACAGCACTCATACCTTCAATGAAGGTCTAAATGTTTGGAAAATGTCTCGATCTGAATGTATCTCTTCAAGCCAAGTGAAGCATTAAAACAATCACAAAAACAATGAAACAGTTGTTTTCTCATGTTTTTGTCACCTACTCATGTAAATGACTGAAAAGCAGCAGACACTGAAGCCACTACATATTTAAACTGTATTTTAAAACACGTATAGATAGCTGAGTAACATCACCTGTTGGTTCAACGTACGTTTGCTCTTTGTTACACAGTGATTCCACATCTTGAAACATATGATGGACAATGAGCCAGATCAGGAAAACCCTTCAGCTCAGGGTTCATGTTTCACACCAACATAATGTCACCACGCCTGTAACTATGTGAATGAACACAAAGATATCAGCTGTCTGACACGTCAGGTGGTGATGCACTGGAGATGTGAGGAATGCAAAGACCATAGAATACGATTCCCTTTATGTTCACACACGTCATTCAGTGAACTGTCCTTTATGCAAACATCTGAATTCATTATGTTCATCTGCTCACGTTCACGTTCTCCTTTGATTTGTCTCCTGCCTGAACACGTGTGGTGGTCAGTGGTGGAACAAGATAGATAGATGGATACTTTAGGCATCCAGTAGCTTAGAAGATATATAACATATAACATTACACATCTGCCCCCCCCCCCCCCCCCTCCCTCCATTAAAAAGTAAGTAAAAATACAAATAAGCAATACAGGCTTTTATAAATAATTAGAAAAGTCCACTGCAATATTGATCACTGTTTATGTTTTATGGTTTGCAAGTTTGAAGTGTTTGAAGTGTTTAGATCTAAGGAACAATACCACAGTGTTATAAAATAAATGTCCTGCATTTCAAATGTTGCTTCAGTAAAACTTCCAAAGTATGAGCATCAAATCTGCGTAAAGTACCAAAAGTAAAAGTATGATTTCAGAATAATATAGCACATATTATATTACTGGATTATAATTAGTGATGCAATCATGTGTTGCAGCTGGTAGGCGGAGCTTATTTGAACTAATGTATATATCGAATGGTTACTTAAACTACTATACTATAATATTAAATCACATTTGTTTTGTTATTAATCTGAATCTGCAAAGTAACTAAAGTTGTTAGTGAAAAGCACAACAATTCAAAAATTGTACTGGAGTAAATGTACTTAGTTACATCTCACCGCTGGGGGGTGGTGACAGTTCACTGCTCAGTGTAATTACCCTACAGAGCAGCACTGAGCTGATGAAGTTCTGAACATGAAGAGTGTTGAAGATGTATTCCCCAAAGATCATTTCAATGAGACATGAATTGAATTTCTTACATATTTATTTTTCTTGAAGTCTGCAAAAGCAACAAAACAAATTTCAATCCACTTTGGATGAGTAAAAATAAAAATGGTGAATAAAACAAAATATGCATACATGGCATACACAAAACAATAACAAATCCCTTTTCAGAAGAAAGGCTGGTGTTTGATACATTATACCTTGAAACAAGGCAGTAAGACACTGTATGCAAACTGCAATCACACAATATTGGCCTGTACAACATGTTCACGGGAAGAATAGGTGAATATCGCTTTGTTTGGCTTAAAGTGTTTAGCAGATTTCACTGCAGTTAATCAATATATATATTTGAAGATTAAATTAAATCCTTTAAAACTTTTTGGTCCTAACTAAATCCTGCATAGTTAAAAGACCGGATTTACATTCTGTGGTCTTGTTCAAACAACAACTTTAAACCACGAGAATCATAAATCTCACAAATAGCAGCACGACATGTTTTAACGAGTGAGCTACGGACTCTTGTTCTGAGAGAGTGACCTCTTCACCTCTGAATCCAATGCTTTCTTTCTTCCTCTGGCTTCTGTTGCAGCTCCAATGAAACCACATCATACAAATGTTCTGCTCATCACAATGCAAAGAAATGCATTTCTCTACAATCAACAGATGGACACAGAGATGCAGCACCAGACATCTGTGCTTCACAAATCAATAAACTGCATTCTTTTAATGCAATTTTGGTGATTTCCTAAAGTCCATTCCTCCTTGTCTTTAAAAGCACAGAGGAGCCAAGTCTTCCTCTTCATCGGGAAACAGACGCAAAATGTCCCTTGAATATTTGGAGTAGCCGTTGTGTGACAGCAGGGCTTTTCTCAATGTGAGCAGGGACTTTGTTTTCTCCACGATGTCTGAGACGGGGATCCCATTCTGCAGGTGTTCTCCAATCAGAGCCTTCAGCTTCTCCACTCCGGTGCTGCATTTCCTCTCCAGCATGTGGAGTTTACACCTGAGAGAAACAAAGTCATCGAGTTTAGTCAAATGAACTTAATGAAATAAAAGCTTTTTACAGAACAACTTCAGAATTTAGTTTGTGGAAATGAAGCTTTTGCTTACCTAAAGAGCTGCTCCTTCACGCTGTCTTGGAGAGCGAGGTCTGCGTAGAGAGCCATTTCAAGGTTTGCTTCTTGCTGTGGGAAGTTCTGTCGTTGCTTGAGAAGGTTCGGAGGAAGTCTCTGATGACATCTGCGTCTGCTGCTCTGCATTTATGCGGTTCGTCCTGCGCTCTTTTGGCTTTTTCAGCCAATCAGAAGGCTCAGAGTTCATGACAATAGAGTGGATTTAATGCCTGTCACACAGAACAGGTGGGATGCTTTATCTTTATGCAATACATCAGTGAGGTCAGTGGGAAAAGGTTTTTCCTGAGGTGTACACGGGATAGTTTGGAATTTGTGATGCTTAGAGTTGGACACTGATTATAATTTGAAATAGCAAAGATCTTTTAATGACACCAATCTAGTGAAAAAGATAAAAGAATAACACTTTTCTAGTTAAAGTAAACAACATTGTAATTGTAATCTGACAAATGTCCTGTCTTGCATTGAAACATATTTAAAATTGAACTGTTAATGTTAATTTTACTTGACAAAAAACGTCTAATAACCTCTCTAAATAAAACAATAATATACCATATAACTATAGACATTCTTTTTATTAATTTATAATAAAATCTGTAGTCATGTTTTTCAGTTTTATTGGGACTGTGTGTGTCTCAGCAGTGAGTTACAGCTAAAGCAGATGGTTTGTCTGTGAAGTGGCTTTGGGCCTGAGAACAGTCCTGAGGCTTTGTGGGAGCAGACACACTTCTATTGTGTGCGCAGCTGAGCAGCCTGCATTCAGAAGTGTGGGAAGCCGTGTGTCGCTGTGGCTCCAAGCTCCAGAGAGAGAGGAGGGCGTGTGACCGGGGCACGTTCAGCCTTGTGCAGGGAGCTGTGGGAGCTCAGAGGAGGGGACCCGGGAAACCTGAGCCCCCTACACAGACAGCCGACAGACACACAGACAGATGGAGGAGATAAGCAGGAAGGTAAACCCACCTGAACTTGATTACAGCTTGCAGTTGTTTTAGTGTGCTAGAATAATGAACAAACACAGCATTTAAAAAACATTTACCACAGACGATAAAACTAAATGTATACACCTCTCAGCTGTTGGCCTTACACTTAGATCTTCCCCTTCCATTGATACCTTCAAGACCTAAAGACTTTCTTTAACCTTCTTACTTTTCATCATGAAATAAGATAAGATGAGAACTTTATTCATCCCATACCAGGAAATTCAATTCACAGCCCAAGAGTCAAAGAAGTAAATGGAAAAAAGTGATTAAATCAAAATAAAACACGCTAAAATAAATGTTGTTTGTGTTATTATCTTATTTATGTCTGTGTTATTATGTGATTGTTTTTGTATTTTAATCTCTTTGTAAAGTCCTTTGGTCAACATTTGTTGCTCTAAAAATAAACTTGACTTATTTAAATCAAAAGGATTAAGTAAAGGTAAAAAGAGAAATGACATGTCAGTGATCATAATGTAAGAATGTTTATGATTCTGCTCGGTTGTTTCCCCGACTCGGACTGCAAGGAATCTGTGTGTGACACTGTGCAGAGTGTGTCTGCATCGCTGCAACAGCAATGCAGACACTCTCTGCACAACATCAGGAGGATACGTCCTCCACTGACTCAGAAGGCGACAAAGGTTCTGGTCCAGGCTCTTGTCATCTCACTGACGACTGCAACTCCCTCCTGGCTGAACTACATGTGCCATCCGACCTTCATTTCTATATGTTGCACTTACATAGTTTTGGTTTATTTGAAGCTGTTGTTCTGCACTTAAATGATTTCACCTATTTGAAGCTGATGTACTTGCAAGATTCTTGCTGTTCGGAGTTGTATCCTCGTGATTGTTTGCACTTATTGTGGCTTTGGACAAAAGCGTCGGCTAAATGAACTGTGATAGTGGAGAAGAACTTGGCTGATACTCCATTAGCTTTGGATTGATGGTGGTTGACACTAATTCACTTGTTAATACTCATTCCCATTCTCATTCTCATGGCTAATTGGATTTACCAATACATAACTAGTAAGTTTGTGTGTTCTCTTCATAACTCAATTACAAATGTATATATTAGTATTATTAATTACTTTTATTGTATGCACTATATCTTTATGTAAATGAGGCAAGCATGTTTAAAGGATGTTAGAAACAGTTATCTGCATCTCTTGTTGTGTTTCACAGATGTTGTATCAGCAGTGGGTGGGTTGAGGGTTCTTATAATAAGGAATGTATTGTAATGGGGCCAATATGTAATCGCAGCAAACATGTCATTCAGAGTGGAGAGGGAAAGTTCGACTCTAACTTTTATCATAAATTATTTCAACATTATTAAAAGGCTTTGAGACAAAACAACGTGAGAAGACAACATGTGTAACTGGCAGTGTTTGTTTATTTGAAAAGTCACAATGAAGCATGAAAGCTCCAACTAGAGGTGATGATTCATCACAACAACAACTTGTAGATTTCTACAGGACACACTGTACTCAGAGAGTAGAGGAACAACTGTCTTTATAAAAGACAAACGTTTTTTAAAAACTGACCTTAAAACAGATCAGAAAGTTAAGATCACAGTGGGACGAAAGCAGGTTAATAACTGCTAAATACATGCATGTTCATTAAAGAACAAGATAGTCACTGGAAATAGTGACAGTGTGACATTAAGCAAACCTTTTAGAAAAAAGAAGAAGAAACGTTTAGATCTTACAACAGATCAGTTTTGAGGAATCACATAGATTAAAGTCCATTAGAACATGCAGTGAGGAATAAAAGTGTCACAGGACAATTGTGACATTAAGCAAAACTTTTAGAAACAACAGAATAAACATTTGGATCTAACAACAGATCAGTTTTGAGTCGTTTTCATCAAAATGAGGTAAAGTCCTCTTTGACAATATGTCCATAAAAAGAACAGTTAAAGTTTCTGATCAAAACGATCAATAACAATGAAAAGATTACAAATGTAACCACAGCACTGTATTCTGACAGTACATGAAATACACTGAGGTATAATAATAACTGCTGATGCAATCAGATTTGGTTCATGCAACATGCATGACATGATGTTCTCTTTCTTAACCTGAGAGATATTGTTGCTGATGTTTCCTCAGGAAAACAACACAAAACACAACCTTCTGTACAAACAGAAGAACAAGTTCATAAAGAATTCAGAAGAATTCACTTCCAGTAATCTTTGACCAATATGATCATCTCAGTTTGTCTGGTAGTAACTCTGGTGTGTAGGTCTCTACCACGGCCTCCAGGGGGCGCTGTTGACTGCACTCTTCTCTTTGGTGATGCTGGTCTGGACTGTGGAGCTCAGAAGAGAGAAGTCAGCCTCTCTCAGGTTCTTCTCAGATGAAGCCTGCAGCTTGTTGAAGTGGTTCAGCAGTCTTCTCTGCTTTTGATTCTGCTGCTGCAGCTGTGTCAGGACACAGACGGTCATCTCCAGGATGTCTGCTTTCTCCAGCTTGTTGTCTGGCTGCTGTTTGAGGAACTCTGGACCCAGGAGAGACTTGAGCTGCTCAATGCTGCTGTTGATTCTCTCTCTGCGTAACTTCTCCACCACAGGCTTTCTGAGCTGCAGAAAGAAGAAGAAAGTCATTAATAAACTTATTCTGGAGTCTAGTGTTAGCAGTGAGCAAAGACAACGTCTCATTAACAATATTTAAATCTTCTTGAATCTTCAGTTTACCTTGTGGGTCAGAGTGAGATGCTCCTGAGAACTGGTCATTGCTGCAGTGGTTGTAGGTGCCATGTCTGGATCTCTGTGCTGTAGAGGTCTCTGTAGAGAGAATCTGATCTCTGCTGGCTTCATCCCTCCTATTTATAGTCCCACATCTCCATATGAATGTGTGGGTCTGGGTCTGACTGCACTTTCTCACAGTCTCAGCCAATCACGAGAGCTCGGTGGCACAATAGGGGATGCAGCCCACTTACTGCTGTTATTGCCTGGGGGACAATGTTTAAATCCCAGGGGAACAGGTGGAGGACAGGGGGGGTGATGGAGAGACCCACAGAGCTCTGTGTGATTCTGGGAAAGTGGTGACCCTGTAGAGAGCAGATCTGCTGCCTGATGCTGGGATCAATGACTGACTGAGCACACGCTCATCATCCCATCATCACATTGTGATGTAATGTTTTAATTTCAAATATGATAAAAATAGGTCTTGCAAAAGTAGCACATCATATCTCTCTATTTTGAATAGATCATTTAGTTAGATGTCTTTTCATTTTCAAACTCTTATCTTTTCACACATTTAAAAATAATGTAATGATCATTTATGGCAAAAACATGTATAGAAACACAGTAAACACAACAATCATGCTGCTGTCCAGATGTAGAAGAGTCTTTTGACACGTGCCTTGTCGTCAGTGTGAGTAACAAGTTGAGCTCAGTTTCCCACACTGACTCCATGTATGGTGTGGTCAATGAACCACAAAGGGACTTCTCTGACAGATGCTGGCTGTGTGTCGTTATAGTTACTGAGTCTGACATCACCGACCATCTGGAGGGAAAGGACACCATTGGCTGTTTCTGTGTTTGTAATGCTTGACTTGTTGGTAAACAATCTGGCATCAAGTGTTAGTAAAATAATGTATCATCTTATTTTTTTAGTTTCCAATCATTATCATACATTGTGAACCTCCAGTAATAATCTCGTCTCATTATTGATCATCAATTGGACCAAACTTCAGCTCCTCACATGAGGGTGGGAGGTGTCCTGGAGGGCAGCTGTTTCCTGAAGTGTGCCAAATCCCTTTGGAGAATTATTTAGCTGCTGGTGGGGTGGATGGATGTCATTCACACTCAACTCTGCCCTCCAGAGTTTTCCCACACTCTGTCCATTAGCAGAAAGTAGGCATGTGCCCCTCCACAAATGGACCTTTTGGAGGATCCTTTGCATAAGCAGTGTGCTCCACCAACAGTAGAGGGTGGGGCCCCCAAAATAAAAACAATTATCCATTATAGAGAAAAGTGGGTCCTTAAGCAATATGTTAAAAACATGTTTAAATTAAATTACTTAACACTTAAGAGACATTAATAACTACATAAAATTGTAATAAGCCAAAATCTTAGTGTAACTTGATCGGGAACTGAACATTAATTAGTCTTTTTGTCTATTCAGGTCATAATTAATGTGACAGGAAGTGGACACTTGTGCCAAGTTGTCTAATTAGAGTCAACAATTTAAGATAGAAGATGGTTCTTCAAAACTTGTAGTGACTTAAAGTAGTAGGGGGCTAGATAGAACAGCACCTGAGGAAAAATTAGGCGACGAGACAAATGTACATTTAGCCACGACGGCAGCGACGCTAACCCATCATCGGTTAACAGTTTACCGTTAACGGTGAACTTTGCTCAGGTGTAACGTTAGCCATTAGTCTGGCTGCTCCACCCCCACAGACCGGATCCTCTGCCACCATACATGTGATTTATAGACTAACAAATGGAAGCGAGTATATCTAAACATTTCCTCTGTTTCTTTAATTAACGCAAAACGTAGACAAACAGAGACTGATTCGCATCTCTAAAAACGTGTTTTACCGTTAACGTTAGCTTAACGTTAAAGGGATTTAAAAAAATAAAAATAAGATGACATAGCTGGTAAAATAAAACACCAAAAGATGGTCTTTAAAACTTTTGTGACCAAACTTTTATACCAGTATTAGGGAGGATAGGTAAAGTTTGGTAAACCAAATTATTAGAGGACGAGCAAATGTAAATAATGAAGACTTTTGGCCGAAGATGAACAGTCAACGGCTAACAGTCAACCCCGTCAACGGCTAACACAGTCAACCCCGTCAACGGCTAACACAGTCAACGCCGTCAACGGCTAACACAGTCAACGCCGTCAACGGCTAACACAGTCAACGCAGTCAACGGCTAACACAGTCAACGCCGTCAACGGCTAACACAGTCAACGCAGTCAACGGCTAACACAGTCAACGCAGTCAACGGCTAACACAGTCAACCCCGTCAACGGCTAACACAGTCAACGCAGTCAACGGCTAACACAGTCAACGCCGTCAACGGCTAACACAGTCAACGCAGTCAACGGCTAACACAGTCAACGCCGTCAACGGCTAACACAGTCAACGCAGTCAACGGCTAACACAGTCAACGCCGTCAACGGCTAACACAGTCAACGCAGTCAACGGCTAACGTTTGTACAGTGCAGTCCGTCAGCACGGCTCCTCCATCCTTAAAGACTGGGTCTGCTGCTCTGTTTGGACTCCTACCACCATACCGATCATTTTTGGACCAACCAACTAAAGCAAGTCTATCTAATGTATATAAATCTAATGTTTATACAAAAGACCGACGGACTGTTTCTACTGTTAATGGATTCAACGAACATCTTCACTGAACGTTGAAGAACCAAACCGGCCAGACTGCAGTAGCTGTTCTCCCGCCACGGTTCATCATCGAGCCTCCTTCCCTTCAAGTTTCAGTGGTGAGCATCAATTTGGTAATTGTTTCCCGCTAGATTGTCATCCTACACTATGGCATTAGATTATTATTGTTTTACATTGCACCCAACTGTCGCTGTCCGTGGTTTTGAATAATGAATTATAAATAGTGTTGGGAAAAGTATTCAGATGTTTAAGGAAGGTAAGGGTATGAACAATTGTAATCTGAAGAGTAACTAAAGCTATTAGACGAGTGTAGTAAAAGTATAACCTGTATAAAGTGAAAATACTAGGGTATAGTCAATTTAATTGGTACTTGAGTACAGTACTTTATTAAATGTACTTTGTTACATTCCAACACTGCTAATAAGACCTTAATGAGTTGTGAATGCTGGCAAGAAGTGTTTTGTTTTCTGAAGTATGTCGGAGTTTAATTTAGTTGTCTAGTGTTATTTAGTAAGACTATTAGTAGTTCTGCTTTGCTCTGTGACAGTTCTGGCCTACTGGTCTAGATATTTCTGCCTTAAACAGGCTGTTAGAATATAAACTATATGGGCTGAGTCAGTTATCTGTTTCAAGTGTTCAAAGCCCAAGAATCATGTGGTGGTAATTCTGAGGAACAGCAGTAAGTGAAATGAACCAACTCCTTCGGTTAACGTGCAGGAAGTAATCGACAGAAACTTTGTCACAAACTGTACTAAAAGTTTCGGCTTTCTCTAGATTAAATACACATATAAGTAGTAATGCTGATGGTTACAATCAGAGGAACAGTTGCAACCATAGGCGTAAGTCAAAACAAGTTAAAATGTTAAGAGGCAGAGGTTCTTTTAATCTCTGTCCCTTCAGGGCAAAGGTCTGGATCTATTGTCCCACAGGACTCTGTGAGTGAGGTTCCTCTGGTTTCCCACACTCTGCTCTTTCACTGGAGGAACAATAGAAGTGTGTATCATTATGCATCACTTTAGATACAATATCTGACCTCTTTTAAAGCGGGACATTGTTAACTTTAAAGTCTTTACATTGAAAATGATGTCAAAATAATGATGCAGGAAAAGTGTCTTTAAAATGTAGTTTGATAACTTGACTTTCTCCGTACAGAGTGACATAACATTGTAGGTTCCTCTTTGTTAAGTATTGTAATTGAACCACTTTAGTTTTACACAACAGGTATGTTATGGATTAACTATTACCTGTGTGCTGATTTGTATCATGAGTTGTTCATTAAAGTTAGGAAAGATGATGGAGACCTATATATTAATGTAAAATGAGAACATGAGAACAACATTTTCAGTTTGCAGTGTTTGTTTATTCAACAAGGCACAATGAGCCACATGAAAGCTCCAACTAGAGGTGATGATTCATCACAACAACAACTTGTAGATCTCTACAAGACACACTGTACTCAGAGAGTAGAGGAACAACTGTCTTTATAAAAGACAAAAGATTTACAATATTTGAGGACACAGTACTCACTGTCCTTTTGAGATTAGTTTTCCCAAATGGATTAAAACATTTTCAATTAATGAACAAACACAACAGTAAAAACTGACCTTACAACAGGTCACATCATTCTTAATAAGCATTCAATTCAATTGATTCTAAACATATAAGAATTACATTGTCACTGGAAAAGCGTGAAAGCGTGACATTTAACAAACCTTTTACAGTAAAGGATACACATATTGATCTTAAAACAGATCATCTTTCAATAATCACATGAAGTGAAGGGAAGTCAACTGTGGCAACATGTCCGTACAAAGAACAGTTAAGTTTCTGATCAAAATGATCAATTCTAATTAAGAGGTAACAAATCTCCCCATTACATAATATTTACCAACACATGACTTACAGTGAGGAATAAAAGTGTCACAGGACAATTGTGACATTAAGCAAAACTTTTAGAAACAACAGAATAAACATTTGGATCTAACAACAGATCAGTTTTGAGTCGTTTTCATCAAAATGAGGTAAAGTCCTCTTTGACAATATGTCCATAAAAAGAACAGTTAAAGTTTCTGATCAAAACGATCAATAACAATGAAAAGATTACAAATGTAACCACAGCACTGTATTCTGACAGTACATGAAATACACTGAGGTATAATAATAACTGCTGATGCAATCAGATTTGGTTCATGCAACATGCATGACATGATGTTCTCTTTCTTAACCTGAAAGATATTGTTGCTGATGTTTCCTCAGGAAAACAACACAAAACACAACCTTCTGTACAAACAGAAGAATTCACTTCCAGTAATCTTTGACCAATATGATCATCTCAGTTTGTCTGGTAGTAACTCTGGTGTGTAGGTCTCTACCACGGCCTCCAGGGGGCGCTGTTGACTGCACTCTTCTCTTTGGTGATGCTGGTCTGGACTGTGGAGCTCAGAAGAGAGAAGTCAGCCTCTCTCAGGTTCTTCTCAGAGGAAGCCTGCAGCTTGTTGAAGTGGTTCAGCAGTCTTCTCTGCTTTTGATTCTGCTGTTGCAGCTGTGTCAGGACACAGACGGTCATCTCCAGGATGTCTGCTTTCTCCAGCTTGTTGTCTGGCTGCTGTTTGAGGAACTCTGGACCCAGGAGAGACTTGAGCTGCTCAATGCTGCTGTTGATTCTCTCTCTGCGTAACTTCTCCACCACAGGCTTTCTGAGCTGCAGAAAGAAGAAGAAAGTCATTAATAAACTTATTCTGGAGTCTAGTGTTAGCATGAGCAAAGACAACGTCTCATTAACAATATTTAAATCTTCTTGAATCTTCAGTTTACCTTGTGGGTCAGAGTGAGATGCTCCTGAGAACTGGTCATTGCTGCAGTGGTTGTAGGTGCCATGTCTGGATCTCTGTGCTGTAGAGGTCTCTGTAGAGAGAATCTGATCTCTGCTGGCTTCATCCCTCCTATTTATAGTCCCACATCTCCATATGAATGTGTGGGTCTGGGTCTAGTTGCACTTTCTCACAGTCTCAGCCAATCAGAGAGCTTGGTGGCACAATAAGGCATGTGGAGCAGGCGAGCTGCAACATGCTGTTATTGCCTTGGGGACAATGGTTAGATCTCAGGGGAACAGGTGGAGGACAGGGGGGGTGATGGAGAGACTCACAGAGCTCTGTGTGATTCTGGGAAAGTGGTGACCCTGTAGAGAACAGATCTGCTGCCTGATGCTGGGATCAATGACTGACTGAGCACACGCTCATCATCCCTTTACAGACGTTGGACACTGGCAATTAATTGCATCTTGGGTAAAAAGTACTGTATAACTCGCATTTAACTACACAAAATAATCAGTGGAAATAGATATTTGCATCTAAATGCTTTCGGCATGTGGCATTCATATAATTTTCCAAACTAGTTTATTTTTGATTAATTCCGATACAATTTTACTTTTTACTAAAAAATGTATCATAATTAAAATATTCTTTATTTAGAAAGTCAATTATTTCATGTTTTAATAAGACTTTAATGCTATAATTAAACATTTGAGGACCAGAATCATTCTGCTGTCCAGCTGCAGCACATTCTTGTGACTTGTGTCTTGTCGTCAGTGTGGGTAGAAAGTTGGTCTCAGTTTCCCACACTGACTTGAATGCGGTGGTCAGTGAACAACAAAGGGACTTTGAATGGAGCCTTTGTGACTGATACTGGACGTGTGTTGTAGTAGAAACAGAGCCTGACGTCACCAACCATCTGGAGGGAAAGGACACCATTGGTTGACTCTGACTTTATAATAACGGGCCGGCTAAATTTATTTGGCAAGTTTTTTTCACCAGCAAGTCAAGATCTCAGCTCTATAGATGAGGGTGGGAGGTTAAGGCAGCTGTTTCCTGAAGTGTGCCAAATCCCTTTAGAGAATAATCTGCTGCTCGTGGGGTTGAGGATCATAATCATGCTAAACTGTGTTCTCCAGAGTTTTCCCACACTGTCCATTAAAAAGAATTAAGCTGTGTGCCTAAATCCAAGCTCTTGAATAACCGATTTTAACATATGGTGACCAATAAACTGTTTTTAATTTCTTATCTGTAGAATTCAAAACATTTATTTATTAATTATATATGAAGTAAACATTGGTTGTGTTGGAAACCAGCGCAGAAATAATGTATTGTATGTTATTTAAAATGAGAAAAACCTGTATTGTTAATATCACAATATACACTGAGGTCAACATGTGACCTATGACAACATATGACAACTTGGCTGTTGTCATATTCTGTCTGCAAAACACTGACCTGTGTGGTATCAACACTGAACAATGTTCTCCTTCCCACTGTCTTGTTTTCTGCCGCAAAGTATCATAAGATTGTAATCTTGAAACAATTCCCAATAACATTTTAGTTTTACATTTCACCTAACTGACAGAAACTCATATGTAGAACGACTTTGCGGGGCAATGGTTTTCATCACCGCAAGAAAGCTTTATAAAACATTTATCCATGAATTGAAACGGATTAAGAACTTTGCATTTTTGGGAGCCAGTCTCCTTTAATCTCTGTCTCTTCAGGGCAAAGGTCTGGATCTATTGTCCCACAGGGCTCTGTGAGTGAGGTTCCTCTGGTTTCCCACACTGCTCCTTTCACTGGAGGAACAATAGAAGTGTGCCTCATTATGCATCACTTTAGATACAATATCTGACCTCTTTAAAGTGGATTTCTTTTTCTTTTTTCTTTTTTTACATTAAAACATTTGCACCTGACAGTTATACCAAAACCCAAAAAATATTTTGAAATGTATATTTTATGACTTGATTTAATGCAAATATGTCACAGAATTTCATGAAAATTCAGAATGAAACCACCTAAAAAAAAAAGTATTTCATATTGATTCCCAGTGAAGTGGTACAGTATGTTGTATGACAGCTCTGTGGTGCAGTCGTTAGTAGTGTTGCTTCATAGTGAGGGGTTCTATGTTTGAGCCTGCTGGAGCCTTTATGTGTGTAGTTTGGTTGTTCTCCCTGTGCCTGCGGGAGTTTTCTCAGGATGCTTCTACTTCCTCCCACAGTTCAAAGATATGCAGGTTCAGTAAACTGGTGACTCTAAATTACCCAAACATGGTAATAGTTTTCTATCCACGAGAACCTCTATAACAAGCGCTTATAGCTGATGGATGGTGTTTTATAGATAGACAAATACAGTCATACAAATGTGGAATGGTTATAGAGAACTCTTATCAATGAAGTGAAAAAACTCACGTTATTATCGTCATGACGAGTTTAGGTATAAGGAGAAATAACCCATGAGAACAACATTTTCAGTTTGCAGTGTTTGTTTATTCAACAAGGCACAATGAGCCACATGAAAGCTCCAACTAGAGGTGATGATTCATCACAACAACAACTTGTAGATTTCTACAAGACACACTGTACTCAGAGAGTAGAGGAACAACTGTCTTTATAAAAGACAAAAGATTTACAATATTTGAGGACACAGTACTCGCTGTCCTTTTGAGATTAGTTTTCCCAAATGGATTAAAACATTTTCAATTATTGAACAAAAAACAAAATGGTAAAAACTGACCTTACAACAGGTCACATCATTCTTAATAAGCATTCAATTCAATTGATTCTAAACATATAAGAATTACATTGTCACTGGAAAAGCGTGACATTTAACAAACCTTTTACAGTAAAGGATACACATATTGATCTTAAAACAGATCATCTTTCAATAATCACATGAAGTGAAGGGAAGTCAACTGTGGCAACATGTCCGTACAAAGAACAGTTAAGTTTGTGATCAAAATGATCAATTCTAATTAAGAGGTAACAAATCTCCCCATTACATAATATTTACCAACACATGACTTACAGTGAGGAATAAAAGTGTCACAGGACAATTGTGACATTAAGCAAAACTTTTAGAAACAACAGAATAAACATTTGGATCTAACAACAGATCAGTTTTGAGTTGTTTTCATCAAAATGAGGTAAAGTCCTCTTTGACAATATGTCCATAAAAAGAACAGTTAAAGTTTCTGATCAAAACGATCAATAACAATGAAAAGATTACAAATGTAACCACAGCACTGTATTCTGACAGTACATGAAATACACTGAGCTATAATAATAACTGCTGATGCAATCAGATTTGGTTCATGCAACATGCATGACATGATGTTCTCTTTCTTAACCTGAAAGATATTGTTGCTGATGTTTCCTCAGGAAAACAACACAAAACACAACCTTCTGTACAAACAGAAGAACAAGTTCATAAAGAATTCAGAAGAATTCACTTCCAGTAATCTTTGACCAATATGATCATCTCAGTTTGTCTGGTAGTAACTCTGGTGTGTAGGTCTCTACCACGGCCTCCAGGGGGCGCTGTTGACTGCACTCTTCTCTTTGGTGATGCTGGTCTGGACTGTGGAGCTCAGAAGAGAGAAGTCAGCCTCTCTCAGGTTCTTCTCAGAGGAAGCCTGCAGCTTGTTGAAGTGGTTCAGCAGTCTTCTCTGCTTTTGATTCTGCTGCTGCAGCTGTGTCAGGACACAAACGGTCATCTCCAGGATGTCTGCTTTCTCCAGCTTGTTGTCTGGCTGCTGTTTGAGGAACTCTGGACCCAGCAGAGACTTGAGCTGCTCAATGCTGCTGTTGATTCTCTCTCTGCGTAACTTCTCCACCACAGGCTTTCTGAGCTGCAGAAAGAAGAAGAAAGTCATTAATAAACTTATTCTGGAGTCTAGTGTTAGCATGAGCAAAGACAACGTCTCATTAACAATATTTAAATCTTCTTGAATCTTCAGTTTACCTTGTGGGTCAGAGTGAGATGCTCCTGAGAACTGGTCATTGCTGCAGTGGTTGTAGGTGCCATGTCTGGATCTCTGTGCTGTAGAGGTCTCTGTAGAGAGAATCTGATCTCTGCTGGCTTCATCCCTCCTATTTATAGTCCCACATCTCCATATGAATGTGTGGGTCTGGGTCTGACTGCACTTTCTCACAGTCTCAGCCAATCAGAGAGCTCGGTGGCACAATAGGGGATGCAGCCCACTTACTGCTGTTATTGCCTGGGGGACAATGTTTAAATCCCAGGGGAACAGGTGGAGGACAGGGGGGGTGATGGAGAGACCCACAGAGCTCTGTGTGATTCTGGGAAAGTGGTGACCCTGTAGAGAACAGATCTGCTGCCTGATGCTGGGATCAATGACTGACTGAGCACACGCTCATCATCCCATCATCACATTGTGATGTAATGTTTTAATTTCAAATATGATAAAAATAGGTCTTGCAAAAGTAGCACATCATATCTCTCTATTTTGAATAGATCATTTAGTTAGATGTCTTTTCATTTTCAAACTCTTATCTTTTCACACATTTAAAAATAATGTAATGATCATTTATGGCAAAAACATGTATAGAAACACATAAACACAACAATCATGCTGCTGTCCAGATGTAGAAGAGTCTTTTGACACGTGCCTTGTCGTCAGTGTGAGTAACAAGTTGAGCTCAGTTTCCCACACTGACTCCATGTATGGTGTGGTCAATGAACCACAAAGGGACTTCTCTGACAGATGCTGGCTGTGTGTCGTTATAGTTACTGAGTCTGACATCACCGACCATCTGGAGGGAAAGGACACCATTGGCTGTTTCTGTGTTTGTAATATTTGACTTGTTGGTAAACAATCTGGCATCAAGTGTTAGTAAAATAATGTATCATCTTATTTTTTTAGTTTCCAATCATTATCATACATTGTGAACCTCCAGTAATAATCTCGTCTCATTATTGATCATCAATTGGACCAAACTTCAGCTCCTCACATGAGGGTGGGAGGTGTCCTGGAGGGCAGCTGTTTCCTGAAGTGTGCCAAATCCCTTTGGAGAATTATTTAGCTGCTGGTGGGGTGGATGGATGTCATTCACACTCAACTCTGCCCTCCAGAGTTTTCCCACACTCTGTCCATTAGCAGAAAGTAGGCATGTGCCCCTCCACAAATAGACCCTATGAGGATTTGGTGCCCAATCAGTGTGCTCCACCAACGGTAGAGGACGCCCCCCCCCCCAATAAATGTATGTGATAAAGAGCCAAGTGTCCAGACCGGTTTAGAGTTTGAAAAGTCAAGTGTATATAGTATTAAGGATATGAACACTAAAAGTAGTAACACATAAAGTTCATACCTTGAAAAATGTGGAACTGTAATAAACTGCTGTATAAATGCAGCCAAAAGTACAAGTTAAAGTACTAAAAAGTAAAAGGTTTCTATCAAAAGTAAAAGGTACAGTACATTATGATAGATCTTTATGCTTTTTGGACCCAGAAACCGCACTGAACGTCAACATTATAGGTTCCAGTAAGATTTGATGCCATTATGCAATATTTTCATTTGATCAGAAATAATAGACTGACAGACGCAAAATGCCACAATCTACATCATTTAATCATTGTTCATTCTCCTTTTGGAATCAAACAAGCCAGTTACCTCATTTCTAAGTAAGGTTAAATTCTCGCTTAAATTAAATTCGTATAATCCTATTTATCATCGAGCAGGCACACGAGAACATTTTCTGGAACGTGTGTTCATCAGTTTAAGGTACTTGATATTTTAAACATTTTTGTATGACAGCTTTCTCTTGAATAGATTAATTTGATTCAGGCTATACCTGCGGAGGAGATATGCTTCTCTTTGTTTGGTTGTTTGCTAATTATAGTCACCAGTGGTGTTCTTTGTTTCAGCCTTGCGTCTGAGTAAAGACCCATTTCAGTCAGTTTATCACAATTTGCTGAAAGGTAAAGTTTTTTGTGTACATCTAATACCTTCATAGCTCGTTAACAACCTCTGTTTTAGTTGCAATTAAATGCAACGCATCACTAAGTATCAGACATTTCTCTCTATAATAATTGTATGCACTCTCCTTTTCTTATGGGGATACTACTGCCCATGCTTAATAGGGGTTTGCCACTGTAGCAGATGTTAAGTTGCAGACAAACAAACAAAAGCGACATAACAATAATAATAATAATAATAATAATAATAAAGAGCCGGAAGAACATTGTTTGTGAATGCTGCCAGTGTCCACAACATTTAACCAAATTATTCGGTTAACTTACGTAGTGTAATTAAAATAAAAAAAATGAAACTACATGCTAAAAAATGTATGCCAATGCTGATTTATTTCAGAGGAACAGTTACAACCATAGGCGTAAGTCAAAACAAGTTAAAATGTTAAGAGGCAGAGGTTCTTTTAATCTCTGTCCCTTCAGGGCAAAGGTCTGGATCTATTGTCCCACAGGACTCTGTGAGTGAGGTTCCTCTGGTTTCCCACACTCTGCTCTTTCACTGGAGGAACAATAGAAGTGTGTATCATTATGCATCACTTTAGATACAATATCTGACCTCTTTTAAAGCGGGACATTGTTAACTTTAAAGTTTTTACATTAAAACCCCTGAAACTAAAATTATGCCAAAATAATGATGCAGGAAATGGTCTTTAAAATGTATTTTTTCTTATGTAGTTGGATGACTTAACTTTCTCCATGTAAACAAAGGGACGGAATTATTAATGAAACTTCATCAAAAATATGAATTGAAAGACATTCCTATGCTATGTTTAAAACTAATAGATGTATGGATAAACGATTATTGTGTGAGCTCAATTGTATCATAATCCGTCAATCAAAGGTAGAAATAATAATGGATGTAGCTGTATGAATTAAGTTAAAATGAAAAAAACAATGACATGAAAACACAACATTTTCAGTTTGATTTGTTTATTCAACAAGGCACAATGAGCCACATGAAAGCTCCAACTAGAGGTGATGATTCATCACAACAACAACTTGTAGATTTCTACAAGACACACTGTACTCAGAGAGTAGAGGAACAACTGTCTTTATAAAAGACAAAAGATTTACAATATTTGAGGACACAGTACTCACTGTCCTTTTGCACTTAATATACAAAAAGATAGTAAAAAACTGACCTTACAACAGGTCATATGTTTATGAATAACCATTAAATACACTCTAAAAATGTTAGAATTACATTGTCACTGTAAAACTGTAACAATGGGACATTTAACAAACCTTTTACAGTAAAGGATACACATATTGATCTTAAAACAGATCATCTTTCAATAATCACATGAAGTGAAGGGAAGTCAACTGTGGCAACATGTCCGTACAAAGAACAGTTAAGTTTCTGATCAAAATGATCAATTCTAATTAAGAGGTAACAAATCTCCCCATTACATAATATTTACCAACACATGACTTACAGTGAGGAATAAAAGTGTCACAGGACAATTGTGACATTAAGCAAAACTTTTAGAAACAACAGAATAAACATTTGGATCTAACAACAGATCAGTTTTGAGTTGTTTTCATCAAAATGAGGTAAAGTCCTCTTTGACAATATGTCCATAAAAAGAACAGTTAAAGTTTCTGATCAAAACGATCAATAACAATGAAAAGATTACAAATGTAACCACAGCACTGTATTCTGACAGTACATGAAATACACTGAGCTATAATAATAACTGCTGATGCAATCAGATTTGGTTCATGCAACATGCATGACATGATGTTCTCTTTCTTAACCTGAAAGATATTGTTGCTGATGTTTCCTCAGGAAAACAACACAAAACACAACCTTCTGTACAAACAGAAGAACAAGTTCATAAAGAATTCAGAAGAATTCACTTCCAGTAATCTTTGACCAATATGATCATCTCAGTTTGTCTGGTAGTAACTCTGGTGTGTAGGTCTCTACCACGGCCTCCAGGGGGCGCTGTTGACTGCACTCTTCTCTTTGGTGATGCTGGTCTGGACTGTGGAGCTCAGAAGAGAGAAGTCAGCCTCTCTCAGGTTCTTCTCAGAGGAAGCCTGCAGCTTGTTGAAGTGGTTCAGCAGTCTTCTCTGGGACGGTGTCTTCACCTGCTCTTTGGACAGGAAGTGTGTCACCTCTTGGACACACCTGGAGTAGCCCTGATTGACGGCTGCTGAGTCCACAGCTTGATGCTGCTGCTGCTGCAGTCGTCTGAGCACACAAACGGTCATCTCCAGGATGTCTGCTTTCTCCAGCTTGTTGTCTGGCTGCTGTTTGAGGAACTCTGGACCCAGGAGAGACTTGAGCTGCTCAATGCTGCTGTTGATTCTCTCTCTGCGTAACTTCTCCACCACAGGCTTTCTGAGCTGCAGAAAGAAGAAGAACTGGTCATTGCTGCAGTGGTTGTAGGTGCCATGTCTGGATCTCTGTGCTGTAGAGGTCTCTGTAGAGAGAATCTGATCTCTGCTGGCTTCATCCCTCCTATTTATAGTCCCACATCTCCATATGAATGTGTGGGTCTGGGTCTGACTGCACTTTCTCACAGTCTCAGCCAATCAGAGAGCTCGGTGAGGACAATAAGGGATGCCACACGCCGAATGATTTTATTGATATGAGGGCAATGGTTAGATCTCAGGGGAACAGGTGGAGGACAGGGGGGGGTGATGGAGAGACTCACAGAGCTCTGTGTGCATCTGGGAAAGTGGTGACCCTGTAGAGAGCAGATCTGCTGCCTGATGCTGGGATCAATGACTGACTGAGCACACGCTCATCATCCCATCACACATGTTGGACACTGGACAATTATTTTAATACTATTGTAGAAAGTACCGTATAACTTACATGTTGCAAAATTAAATAATCGTTGGAAATATATTTTTAGTCTTAATTATTTTATTTGTGTTGCAACCTAAAATATTGCAAGTACCATTGCATCATTCATCATTTATTTTATTTTAATAATTAATTTAAAGTTTTCTTAAAATAAAATTAGTCCTATATCTTAACTTTAAATGATCAAATAATGTTTGTTTTTTTAATGTAATTATATTCTTTAGGTATTAAAGAGTGATGACCATGATGTTTTTAAAAACGTATAATAATCGCTTGGCCGTCCAGCTGCAGCACATTCTTGTGACTTGTGTCTTGTCGTCAGTGTGGGTAGAAAGTTGGTCTCAGTTTCCCACACTGACTTGAATGCGGTGGTCAGTGAACAACAAAGGGACTTTGAATGGAGCCTTTGTGACTGATACTGGACGTGTGTTGTAGTAGAAACAGAGCCTGACGTCACCAACCATCTGGAGGGAAAGGACACCATTGGTTGACTCTGACTTTATAATAACGGGCCGGCTAAATTTATTTGGCAAGTTTTTTTTCACCAGCAAGTCAAGATCTCAAGCTCTATAGATGAGGGTGGGAGGTTGAGGCAGCTGTTTCCTGAAGTGTGCCAAATCCCTTTAGAGAATAATCTGCTGCTCGTGGGGTTGAGGATCATAATCATGCTAAACTGTGTTCTCCAGAGTTTTCCCACACTGTCCATTAAAAAGAATTAAGCTGTGTGCCTAAATCCAAGCTCTTGAATAACCGATTTTAACATATGGTGACCAATAAACTGTTTTTAATTTCTTATCTGTACAAATTAAAACATTTAAATTATTATCCGTACAAATCAAACATTTAATATCAAACTCTTCATCAAGTAAAAATGTGCTGTATTGGAAAGCAGCGCAGAATTGACATGTCATTCAAATATCTGAAAGTCCTGTATTGTTAATATGAGATCAACACTGAGGTCAGCATGTGATACTTGCTGTTGTCATATTCTGTCTGCAGTTAAACACTGACCTGTGTGGTGTCAACACTGAACAATGTTTTATTTTGCTTTGACTTGTTTTCAGTCAAAACATTTTGTAAGCCTATAATCTTGAAATAAACCAAATATTTAACATTTTAAACTCCCGATAACAATCTAGCTTTACAGTTTATCCTCATAGAAACTTATAATACTACTTTTTCAGAACATTTTTAAAAATCAAAATAAGAAAACTTAAAAAAGAATGTCTATGATTTGAAACAGATTAAGGACTTCTGCACGTTTGGGAGCCAGTCTCCTTTAATCTCTGTCCCTTCAGGGCAAAGGTCTGGATCTATTGTCCCACAGGACTCTGTGAGTGAGGTTCCTCTGGTTTCCCACACTCTGCTCTTTCACTGGAGGAACAATAGAAGTGTGTATCATTATGCATCACTTTAGATACAATAGTCTGACCTCTTTAAAGAGGAAAATTATTTACTCAAAAACAATTCCACATCAAAACATCTGAAACTGACCTTTACACCTAAATCATGCTGCCAAGTAAAATATTTTTTAAACTTATAATTTTGATATGATTTGATGACTTAACTTAATGCAAATAAGTTACCCAATTTCATGAAAGCTCTGAATGAAACTACATCAAAATGTACCACATTTAGATTGACAGTAAGCTGACATGTTAAGTGGAAGCGCGGTGGTGCAGTTAGCCCTGTCGCCTCACGGCAAAAAGGTTCTGCGTTTGACCCTGGCTAGAACCTTTCTCTGTGTTTGCATGTTTTTTCCAGGTGCTCTGGCTCCCAGCCTTTCTAACAGTTTGAAGACTTTCAGGTTAAGTTAACTGGTGACTCTAAATGACCCAGACTTAGTAATGGTTGTCTGTCTCTACGTGTCAGCCCTGTGATTGATTGGCGACCCGTGCAGAGGGTGTACGGTACCTGTCTCTCGCAAAGCATGCTGGGATCGGATCCAGCCCGCTGCGACCTCTAGGACAAGCGGTTAAAGCTAATGGACAGATGGTATTTCAAAGATAGAAATGTACTGTGTCATACAAAGGTGGGATGGCTATTAGAACTTTATCAAGAAATTGAGAAAGATAAAGACTTTCCATCATCATGAGGTCAGGTATCAGGAAAAATAACGTGAGAGCAATTTACAGTTTGGTTTGTTTGTTTATTCAACAAGGCACAATGAGCCACATGAAAGCTCCAACTAGAGGTGATGATTCATCACAACAACAACTTGTAGATCTCTACAAGACACACTGTACTCAGAGAGTAGAGGAACAACTGTCTTTATAAAAGACAAAAGATTTACAATATTTGAGGACACAGTACTCACTGTCCTTTTGAGATTAGTTTTCCCAAATGGATTAAAACATTTTCAATTAATGAACAAACACAACAGTAAAAACTGACCTTACAACAGGTCACATCATTCTTAATAAGCATTCAATTCAATTGATTCTAAACATATAAGAATTACATTGTCACTGGAAAAGCGTGAAAGCGTGACATTTAACAAACCTTTTACAGTAAAGGATACACATATTGATCTTAAAACAGATCATCTTTCAATAATCACATGAAGTGAAGGGAAGTCAACTGTGGCAACATGTCCGTACAAAGAACAGTTAAGTTTGTGATCAAAATGATCAATTCTAATTAAGAGGTAACAAATCTCCCCATTACATAATATTTACCAACACATGACTTACAGTGAGGAATAAAAGTGTCACAGGACAATTGTGACATTAAGCAAAACTTTTAGAAACAACAGAATAAACATTTGGATCTAACAACAGATCAGTTTTGAGTCGTTTTCATCAAAATGAGGTAAAGTCCTCTTTGACAATATGTCCATAAAAAGAACAGTTAAAGTTTCTGATCAAAACGATCAATAACAATGAAAAGATTACAAATGTAACCACAGCACTGTATTCTGACAGTACATGAAATACACTGAGGTATAATAATAACTGCTGATGCAATCAGATTTGGTTCATGCAACATGCATGACATGATGTTCTCTTTCTTAACCTGAAGATATTGTTGCTGATGTTTCCTCAGGAAAACAACACAAAACACAACCTTCTGTACAAACAGAAGAACAAGTTCATAAAGAATTCAGAAGAATTCACTTCCAGTAATCTTTGACCAATATGATCATCTCAGTTTGTCTGGTAGTAACTCTGGTGTGTAGGTCTCTACCACGGCCTCCAGGGGGCGCTGTTGACTGCACTCTTCTCTTTGGTGATGCTGGTCTGGACTGTGGAGCTCAGAAGAGAGAAGTCAGCCTCTCTCAGGTTCTTCTCAGATGAAGCCTGCAGCTTGTTGAAGTGGTTCAGAAGTCTTCTCTGCTTTTGATTCTGCTGTTGCAGCTGTGTCAGGACACAGACGGTCATCTCCAGGATGTCTGCTTTCTCCAGCTTGTTGTCTGGCTGCTGTTTGAGGAACTCTGGACCCAGGCAGAGACTTGAGCTGCTCAATGCTGCTGTTGATTCTCTCTCTGCGTAACTTCTCCACCACAGGCTTTCTGAGCTGCAGAAAGAAGAAGAAAGTCATTAATAACTTATTCTGGAGTCTAGTGTTAGCATGAGCAAAGACAACGTCTCATTAACAATATTTAAATCTTCTTGAATCTTCAGTTTACCTTGTGGGTCAGAGTGAGATGCTCCTGAGAACTGGTCATTGCTGCAGTGGTTGTAGGTGCCATGTCTGGATCTCTGTGCTGTAGAGGTCTCTGTAGAGAGAATCTGATCTCTGCTGGCTTCATCCCTCCTATTTATAGTCCCACATCTCCATATGAATGTGTGGGTCTGGGTCTGACTGCACTTTCTCACAGTCTCAGCCAATCAGAGAGCTCGGTGGCACAATAGGGGATGCAGCCCACTTACTGCTGTTATTGCCTGGGGGACAATGTTTAAATCCCAGGGGAACAGGTGGAGGACAGGGGGGGTGATGGAGAGACCCACATAGCTCTGTGTGAATCTGGGAAAGTGGTGACCCTGTAGAGAACAGATCTGCTGCCTGATGCTGGGATCAATGACTGACTGAGCACACGCTCATCATCCCATCACACACGTTGGACACTAACAATTATTTAATACATTGTAGAAAGTACCGTATAACTGACCTATTATTACATTTCCTAATTGTTGGAAATAGATTTTTTTTTGTCTAAATGATTTTGTTGTGTTGCAACCTAAAATCTAGTAAATGCCATTTATGATCTATTTTTTCTTAATAATTTAAATAATTTTTAAAAATTCAAATCAAGTCTTTTTTCCAGATTTTTTTTTTTTAAATGTTCTTTTAGAAATGTAATTATATTCTTTAGGTATTAAAGAGTGATGACCATGATGTTTTTAAAAACGTATAATAATCGCTTGGCCGTCCAGCTGCAGCACATTCTTGTGACTTGTGTCTTGTCGTCAGTGTGGGTAGAAAGTTGGTCTCAGTTTCCCACACTGACTTGAATGCGGTGGTCAGTGAACAACAAAGGGACTTTGAATGGAGCCTTTGTGACTGATACTGGACGTGTGTTGTAGTAGAAACAGAGCCTGACGTCACCAACCATCTGGAGGGAAAGGACACCATTGGTTGACTCTGACTTTATAATAACGGGCCGGCTAAATTTATTTGGCAAGTTTTTTTTCACCAGCAAGTCAAGATCTCAGCTCTATAGATGAGGGTGGGAGGTTGAGGCAGCTGTTTCCTGAAGTGTGCCAAATCCCTTTAGAGAATAATCTGCTGCTCGTGGGGTTGAGGATCATAATCATGCTAAACTGTGTTCTCCAGAGTTTTCCCACACTGTCCATTAAAAAGAATTAAGCTGTCGTGCCTAAATCCAAGCTCTTGAATAACCGATTTTAACATATGGTGACCAATAAACTGTTTTTAATTTCTTATCTGTAGAATTCAAAACATTTATTTATTAATTATATATGAAGTAAACATTGGTTGTGTTGGAAACCAGCGCAGAAATAATGTATTGTATGTTATTTAAAATGAGAAAAACCTGTATTGTTAATATCACAATATACACTGAGGTCAACATGTGACCTATGACAACATATGACAACTTGGCTGTTGTCATATTCTGTCTGCAAAACACTGACCTGTGTGGTATCAACACTGAACAATGTTCTCCTTCCCACTGTTCTTGTTTTCTGCCGCAAAGTATCATAAGATTGTAATCTTGAAACAATTCCCAATAACATTTTAGTTTTACATTTCACCTAACTGACAGAAACTCATATGTAGAACGACTTTGCGGGGCAATGGTTTTCATCACCGCAAGAAAGCTTTATAAAACATTTATCCATGAATTGAAACGGATTAAGAACTTTGCATTTTTGGGAGCCAGTCTCCTTTAATCTCTGTCTCTTCAGGGCAAAGGTCTGGATCTATTGTCCCACAGGGCTCTGTGAGTGAGGTTCCTCTGGTTTCCCACACTGCTCCTTTCACTGGAGGAACAATAGAAGTGTGCCTCATTATGCATCACTTTAGATACAATATCTGACCTCTTTAAAGTGGATTTCTTTTTCTTTAACATTTTACATTAAACCACCTGCACGTGACAGTTGTACCAAAAGTGTTTTGCCTCAAAGAAACATCTTGAAATATACATTTTCTCATTTGATGTTATGACTTGACTTCATGCAAATAAGTGACCTAACTTCCTGAAAGATTTCAATGAATCCACCTACAAAATGATTGCAGTTAGATTGAAAGTAAACTTGTTTGCTAATTAGCAGCATGGTGGTTCAGTGGTTAGAATTCACAGCAACAGGGTTACTTGTTTAAACCTGCTGGGACCTTTGGGAGTGAATGGACTCCGGCCCCTTGTGACCCTCTGGATAAGTGATTATAGCTGATGAAAGGATGGATGATATTTCAAGGACAGATAATTACTGCCGTGGCTTAATTTATTCTTGATATTAGTCATTTTAAGGTGGATGAAGATGGAGAACTCTATCAAATATGTTAGAAACAAATTATGAAAATATATATTTTTTCATCATAACGAGGGTCGGTATATGTAAAGAACCTCAAGAGAACAACATTTTCAGTTTGCAGTGTTTGTTTATTCAACAAGGCACAATGAGCCACATGAAAGCTCCAACTAGAGGTGATGATTCATCACAACAACAACTTGTAGATTTCTACAAGACACACTGTACTCAGAGAGTAGAGGAACAACTGTCTTTATAAAAGACAAAAGATTTACAATATTTGAGGACACAGTACTCACTGTCCTTTTGAGATTAAGTTTTCCCAAATGGATTAAAACATTTTCAATTAATGAACAAACACAACAGTAAAAACTGACCTTACAACAGGTCACATCATTCTTAATAAGCATTCAATTCAATTGATTCTAAACATATAAGAATTACATTGTCACTGGAAAAGCGTGAAAGCGTGACATTTAACAAACCTTTTACAGTAAAGGATACACATATTGATCTTAAAACAGATCATCTTTCAATAATCACATGAAGTGAAGGGAAGTCAACTGTGGCAACATGTCCGTACAAAGAACAGTTAAGTTTGTGATCAAAATGATCAATTCTAATTAAGAGGTAACAAATCTCCCCATTACATAATATTTACCAACACATGACTTACAGTAGAGGAATAAAAGTGTCACAGGACAATTGTGACATTAAGCAAAACTTTTAGAAACAACAGAATAAACATTTGGATCTAACAACAGATCAGTTTTGAGTCGTTTTCATCAAAATGAGGTAAAGTCCTCTTTGACAATATGTCCATAAAAAGAACAGTTAAAGTTTCTGATCAAAACGATCAATAACAATGAAAAGATTACAAATGTAACCACAGCACTGTATTCTGACAGTACATGAAATACACTGAGGTATAATAATAACTGCTGATGCAATCAGATTTGGTTCATGCAACATGCATGACATGATGTTCTCTTTCTTAACCTGAAAGATATTGTTGCTGATGTTTCCTCAGGAAAACAACACAAAACACAACCTTCTGTACAAACAGAAGAACAAGTTCATAAAGAATTCAGAAGAATTCACTTCCAGTAATCTTTGACCAATATGATCATCTCAGTTTGTCTGGTAGTAACTCTGGTGTGTAGGTCTCTACCACGGCCTCCAGGGGGCGCTGTTGACTGCACTCTTCTCTTTGGTGATGCTGGTCTGGACTGTGGAGCTCAGAAGAGAGAAGTCAGCCTCTCTCAGGTTCTTCTCAGAGGAAGCCTGCAGCTTGTTGAAGTGGTTCAGCAGTCTTCTCTGGGACGGTGTCTTCACCTGCTCTTTGGACAGGAAGTGTGTCACCTCTTGGACACACCTGGAGTAGCCCTGATTGACGGCTGCTGAGTCCACAGCTTGATGCTGCTGCTGCTGCAGTCGTCTGAGCACACAAACGGTCATCTCCAGGATGTCTGCTTTCTCCAGCTTGTTGTCTGGCTGCTGTTTGAGGAACTCTGGACCCAGGAGAGACTTGAGCTGCTCAATGCTGCTGTTGATTCTCTCTCTGCGTAACTTCTCCACCACAGGCTTTCTGAGCTGCAGAAAGAAGAAGAAAGTCATTAATAACTTATTCTGGAGTCTAGTGTTAGCATGAGCAAAGACAACGTCTCATTAACAATATTTAAATCTTCTTGAATCTTCAGTTTACCTTGTGGGTCAGAGTGAGATGCTCCTGAGAACTGGTCATTGCTGCAGTGGTTGTAGGTGCCATGTCTGGATCTCTGTGCTGTAGAGGTCTCTGTAGAGAGAATCTGATCTCTGCTGGCTTCATCCCTCCTATTTATAGTCCCACATCTCCATATGAATGTGTGGGTCTGGGTCTGACTGCACTTTCTCACAGTCTCAGCCAATCAGAGAGCTCGGTGGCACAATAGAGGATGCCACACGCCAAATGGTTTTATTGATATGGGGGCAATGGTTAGATCTCAGGGGAACAGGTGGAGGACAGGGGGGGGTGATGGAGAGACTCACAGAGCTCTGTGTGAATCTGGGAAAGTGGTGACCCTGTAGAGAACAGATCTGCTGCCTGATGCTGGGATCAATGACTGACTGAGCACACGCTCATCATATTTACCCTTTAACCCAAATGATTCAGTCTAATTTTACACATCCAACTATTACATTACATTTCACTATCATCTAATAATGAGTTCAAAGTATTCTTTCTACAGGGTTGTACTGTACACACATTTATACAAATGTCTTCTTCTAACAGACTTTTATCAGTGCTGTAATTCCAAACAACATTAGATTTTATTTTTATCATTTATGTTTAAACTGAGACAAAGTAATCCTGAGGTCCAGATGTAGCAGGTGGCTGGTCGTTGGTGTGAGTAGAAAGTTGGTCTCAGCTTCCCACACTAAGTCTTTGCATGATGTGGTCAGTACACAACAAAAAGTACTCTGAAAGGAGCTTTTGTGACAGACGCTGGTTGTGTGTTATAATAGCCGCAGAGCCTGACTTCACCAGCCATCTGGTGGGAAAGAACCCCGTTGGTTGTCTCCAAGGTTTCCATTTTAATTTTTTATAAATACAATACAATACAAGTGTACGCAATCATACTGAATTCTACTGACAATTTCAACTTGTAACTGCACACATGTTGAATATCCAGTGAAATTAGAGTCTTTATATCATTTACTGGATCAAACGCTCGGCTCTTAATCTGAGTGTGGGGGGGTTTAGACAGATGTTTTCTGAAGTGTGCCAAATCCCTCTGGACAATAGTCGGCTACCAATCAAAGTGTTCTGTGACTCAGTTCTCCAGAGCATTCCCACACTCAGTCCACTGTCGAATGTTCACTGGAAGTGCCATGTTACAACAGGACTTTCTTTGGCTCGAGCAGAAGACATGCTTCTTTTTATTCCCGTTTATATTTTTATCTAACATGTTGCAATATGTAACGTTCCAACCGTTTGTGATCTCTTATTTTAAACCATAACAATTCCTGTTCCACTTGATCAACTGTCAGTATGTTCACAGTATTCACAGTGGACATACTTTATGAGCATTGTTTGAAACAAATAAGCATGTTAATATTTTAATACCACCATAATTCCCTCTTAACTTCTGTCTCTATAGGACAGAGGTCGCCATCTATTGTCCCGGTGGGGCTCTGTGAGTGAGTGTCCTCTGGTTTCCCACACTCTGTCTTTACACTGCTTTCACTTTCGGATCAATACCAGTGTGTCTCAGCACGTATCACATCACACACTACCTACAAGTGTGACCTCTCGTTGGAGGGAACATTTCACTTTAAACGTGTCAAATTCCAACAGCTTGAACTGACAATTGCTCCAAAATCATGACTCAGCAGAAGTTTTTATCACTGAAACATAATAAGAAGTGCATGTCTCCACTTGGTTTGGTGACTTGTGATTCCACACTGCATTTGATGTCAGTTCATTAAAATGTCAACTTTACTTGGCTTTGGTTTTAAATTCAAATATATTTATGTGTACTTGATGGTCCTCTATCAATGACAAAATGCTTGTGGAATTTATTCTTCATCACAATTTAGCTATACATTCCAACAAATAAAACATGGATAGAAACGCAGCTGTTTTGATGATGTTTTTTATTATTTATTATAACAAATTCAATGAAAAAGTATAAACTTTTCCACTGGAGGCAGGTAAATGTGATGACACATCACAACAATCACTTGGTAACATGCACACTGGATCAGTCGTCTTTACAAAAGACACACACAGTATGACATTTATCATCACTCAGTCCTAAATAAGACATGATTCAAAATGGAAATGATCTGCACTTTATAACAAAAGTGAAGGCGAAAAAACAGACCTTTGGAACAGATCAGGTTAATAGAATCACAAACTGATTCAAGTAGATTAAAACCCAAGTAAGTCAAATATATATTTCACAAAGAAATATAGCACAGCAATCAGAAGCAAACCTTTACACACAAGGATCAATCATACACATTGATCCAATAACCGATCAATGTTGAGTGATCAATTATTATATCAGGTCCATTTTGACAAAAACATCCACACAGTGGACAATTGGAATATCAACATGATCACTGGCAATGAATTAGTTTACACATACCACCACACAGTGATGTACACTTGTGCACACTAGTTACATTTTATTTGAGTCATGAAACATATAGTGATGATGCTCTTTCTAAATGTGAAAGAGTGTTTCCATATTTCACTTTTCCTTAGGAAATGTTGTTCTCAAAAATAAAGTTCAAAATACACCTACAAGTATTTAAACAGGCTTCTGTTCATACAGAAGAACAAGTCCTCAAATTCAGAAGAATTCACTTCCAGTAATCTTTGACCAATATGATCATCTCAGTTTGTCTGGTAGTAACTCTGGTGTGTAGGTCTCTACCACGGCCTCCAGGGGGCGCTGTTGACTGCACTCTTCTCTTTGGTGATGCTGGTCTGGACTGTGGAGCTCAGAAGAGAGAAGTCAGCCTCTCTCAGGTTCTTCTCAGAGGAAGCCTGCAGCTTGTTGAAGTGGTTCAGCAGTCTTCTCTGCTTTTGATTCTGCTGTTGCAGCTGTGTCAGGACACAGACGGTCATCTCCAGGATGTCTGCTTTCTCCAGCTTGTTGTCTGGCTGCTGTTTGAGGAACTCTGGACCCAGGAGAGACTTGAGCTGCTCAATGCTGCTGTTGATTCTCTCTCTGCGTAACTTCTCCACCACAGGCTTTCTGAGCTGCAGAAAGAAGAAGAAAGTCATTAATAACTTATTCTGGAGTCTAGTGTTAGCGTGAGCAAAGACAACGTCTCATTAACAATATTTAAATCTTCTTGAATCTTCAGTTTACCTTGTGGGTCAGAGTGAGATGCTCCTGAGAACTGGTCATTGCTGCAGTGGTTGTAGGTGCCATGTCTGGATCTCTGTGCTGAAGAGGTCTCTGTAGAGAGAATCTGATCTCTGCTGGCTTCATCCCTCCTATTTATAGTCCCACATCTCCATATGAATGTGTGGGTCTGGGTCTGACTGCACTTTCTCACAGTTTTTAGCCAATCACAGCAGAAGAAAAGGGAACGCTGATCTGCCACTTGCTCAATAGTCATGTTAGAAGGGGACAATAGTGAGATCTCAGGGGAACAGATGGAGGTTAGGATCAATGAGTAATGCATCACACATGTGCAGTGAACCATAGACTTTATATACAGTAACTGCATGACTTACAAGTAACTAAATAAATCAGTGGACAATTGATTGGTCAGCAGTATGTCCCTGTAGGATACAATACTATTGAAAATGAAGGTGGTATCACTTAGTTGATTGAAAGTGTAATGACTAAACGTATATCAGCAGAAATATAAACCACATTTTTCTATGAACATAAAGTATCATGTGGACAAGTGTTTTGTAATAATTACTCTGAAACAGATGAGGCCGGGTTTCCTTTCGATACCACAACATTCCTTCTCGTCCCCCGCCTCTTCAGGGCAGAGGTCTTGATCTTTTGTCCCTTTGGGGGTCTCTGTGAGCCCCTTTTCCCAGGTTTCCCACACTCTTGTCTATTCCCTGCTTTCAGGAGGATCAATACAAGTGTGTCTCGTTGTGTGAGGCCAAATGTGTGGCCCTCTGAACCCCCCCCCCCCCCCCCCACTGAGTTTGTTGACTACTTATGACCCACTGCATTTAAAAATGTCATAAATCAATTAAATACAAGTACTTAATGAAAAGACAATCATCACCATGTAAAGTTTCTACTGCATCTCTATTAACGGAGTTTTCTCAGCCATCTCATGACTTATTTAATGAATGGTTAATACATGAATGATCCAATGTGTGTTAACGTATGATGAACTCCTGCAGGTTCAGACTATAGAACTCTTCATATACTGTAAATAATTTGGCCTCAATTTATAATTTATTACTGCAATAAATTAATTTGACTACTCAAAACATTTATGAATAAATTAAATACCCTGAAGTTTACTGCAAATATATGAACATGAAGATGTCAGCAATGTCTTGTTAACTTATCAATGAAAACACAAAACCACCATGTCATAGCTAATTAAAATCTCTTTATTACAATCACATGTACATCATCATATTCCAAAAAGCTTGCTGTTGTGAAACGTACCCTTGCACAGACAGATGGAGGTGGTTTTGCAGGCTGGATGGAGGGATTGTCAGATGGAGTGAAACAAGTGTTCCTCAGCAGCAAGTGTCTCCGCTCCAGTGTGCTTTTAATTTCACATCCCATGAGGACAGCAGCGCTATTTTCAGCCCTCAGTGTCCTTGTGTAACGTCAGCAAAGAGAGTGAAGGCGGGGGCGGGTGGGAAAGAAAAATTCTTTCTTCGTCATCCATTATTCAGACTGTTTGAGTCACAGCCGGGAGAGAGGGAAAACGTGGAAACAAACCCATTCCACCTATTTTCTCTCTGACTCTGAGTGTTTAAAGTGTTTTAAACAAACAGTTTTACATTTCTGTAAATCATCTTGTTCTCTGCCTTCAGCCGGGTCACATGAGAAGATGGATATCAGTTTCCAAGGCCCAGGACTAGCTTAGCTCGGCACAAAGACTGGAGGCAATAGGGAAACTGCTAGCCTAGCTCAATCTTTTAGCAACTCCTAAACAGTCTGATGAAACTAATCAATTGCTTAGGTCTGGCAACTCCACTATGAGGACAGAACTTTTAGATCATGCACAGCTTAGCCTGGTTCAAGAATCAATTCTCACATCTCCGATTGTTCAGAGAATATGGCGGGTTTTGTGAGGGACTGCTATTTCCATGGTTAAAAAAATAAATAACAGAGCTCATCAGAGTTTTGAAAATTAACAATTAAATTAAGCGATGTTTGTAGCTGTCCAGGTTAACTCAAATTAATTAAAAAGAAAAAGGCCTTTTGTGTTTGACAGAGAGACTTGGACTTTGGACTCCATCTTTACGCAGTTAGCAAATTATTGGATCGATGACTAGCTTGTTAGCTAGCAGGATAACATATACATCAGACAGCTTTGGAGCTGTTTGTTTTCTTTTTCTTGATACACTGACTTTTTATGTAGTTTTGTCATCAGGTCAAAAACTTAATTTGGCCAATACTTCATACTTAGATGTTTACCAATACCTGCTAAACATCAGCATGCTAATGTTGTCATTATGAGCATGTTACCATATTGACATTAGCATGTAGCTCAGAGCACTGCTAACTCCTGCTTCCACTCTTTGTGGAACTAAGCAAACACAAATACTGTATCACAACTTGTCCTTTTAAACCTTCTACACCGGTTCAATAATTGAGCTTAAACATTGAACAACCGTTGTTCAATGTTTTGTATTCTTGCTAAGCTATGCAAAAGAAGTCATGTTCTCTGTGCTGGACACAGAGATGAAACTGATCATCTGAAACATCGGACTCTCGGGGCAGACGGAGAACAAGAAGATTCATCTAAAATGTTGTAGTGCTCCTTTAAGCATTAGAGCGTCAATGAGCCTACTCATATTTAATGGATGCCACATTTAACATTCAGAACAAACTGAACTACTTTCCATGAATTTTGACAATATTGTGAGTGTTGAACATACTAATACTACAATGTTAATCTCTGTGCTGTATATACAGCCTCCATAACTCACCTATAAACCTACAGAACAAACCACTGGAGGTGTCTGATGGCATCAGCATGTTCTGCTAACTCCAACCATCTGCACTTTCTGACAAAATCAATATGTACATGTCATAGTGACACAAAACAACAGTAAAATTCAATTTAGCCATTTAAAGAGACAATAATATTCACATTTTGTTCACTCTTTGAAAATGGTAAATCAAAGTTTCACCAGCTTTTAAGTAAATTAAGTAGATTTTAAAGATCATAAAACTGTTCACATTGGTTTTGTAACCACAACAAGAAAAATATTGAAATATGTCCAACACAATGACAATAAACTTATTTTTTCCTCCATAAATCACTATGATAGTTTCTAAAGAAAACATCAACACAGTCGTTCTATCTACAGTCGTTCCACTGACCTCGGTCCCTGGTACAGAAAGGTAGGGAAAACGTTTCGTATAAAAACGATGTGCAAAAAGTTGTTTTCTTAGGTCCCTCTCATGGAAAACAATGTAAAGAAATAATGTAAATATCTACATAACCGTTGCTCTTGCCATTTTAGATTCTAGGATTACTGTGCACTTGCGGTGACTCGTCACATTTGTGCATCTGTTTGATTTAAAACGAGTTACTGCATTCGATGGACACCTGACAGGAAGTGCACACACCACTGTCATTGTAAAACTAGCTTGAGGTATTATTGCACATTTTCCCGAACTACAGATCTGGAATCAGGAGATTTCAGATTTACTCACACTTTTGGTGGAATGTCAAAGCTGACTTGAGCGCTGTCTGTCCTGACTGTACAGACACTGCAGCAGTCTGGACAACCTAAAGTTGACTTGTGGTTTATCTTCTTTTCTTTGAAATTGTCTCCACACAGTCAACGCATCACTGTAGATTTCAGTAAACATGCATAAGCTGTTACCTGGGAAGGTAGATCTGTAAACATCCTGCCAACAGTAAAGACACCAGCAGGAACAGGGAGCCATGGACCACGAAGGGCCAAAAATGCTATGCTGCATTCACGCCATGTCAGCAGAACAGTAACAATGGGAGAAAAAACCCCTTGTTGTTAGGACTTCACGCATTATGGTGCTTTCTTTTCAAAGAGCTGTAGAATGCATGGTACTCATGCCCATGAGCAAGATGTATTAGATGGATTGTTCTGTGTGGTTGTGGTTTCACAGCTCCAGCCGTGTTTACAGTGTCAACCAGCTGTTTGTCATCTGTTGTTACCTCAATCAATTATATCAGTGTTAATAGTGGATCTTATTTAGTTGTAACTGACATTGCAAACATTTTGCGACTGTTTGTCTTTTCACCATCAGAAATCTGAAATGCCTGATCCCTCCGATTTAGAATTACAACTAAGAGTTTGGCGTGAGCGTGTTTTCTAAGTACGCTCTGAAAAATATGACGTGATTGCGGCATAAACTCCACGCAAAACACAACAGTAGCTGATCTTTACATGAAGCCGTGGTCACAAACCTCCGCGGCACATGGTTCCCCCTCCCTGATCAACACGGTTTCACTAGTGTTTCACAACCAAGTAAATCAGGTCGCGTTTTTCATTTTCCGTTACAAAAGCTCCCACCGACTGATATTTTAATTGTAAACAGAGTTTCTATAAAAACCATTCAGGATTTGGTATCAAATCTCAGTTGTCATTGTCTGCATTGCTACAGTTGATGTGTTCGGTGGCCCTGATGTCAAAGTCGTATGTGATTTATCATTAGTGCACAGCCAGGTTCATCAAGCAGAACAGTATTGCTCCCCGAAATCTCATGGTCTGTTTGAAGATTTGAGTCTGAACCCAAATGTTTGTAATTTTGTAAAAGATTCTGTGAAGTAAATGTAGCATAAGATGTAGCATGAAACACATGATGCAAACATACACGCTCATCTGACCTTGTTCGGTTGTTTGTCTTCACAAGCGTCATGCACTGACACACATTTTGTCCGGCGTGCTGTACAGTGGTCACACACCCACACATAAAGCTATCAGTTGAGGTGATGTACAGCAATGACAGTGAGGTTCCCTTTCTCGCACACATTCATTAAAGGAACAGTCCGACATTTCCGTCTTTCCCAGAGTCATATGAGAAGATGGATATCAGTTTCATCTTTGTGCTTCATGGACCGAGATGAAGAGGACCCTGTTCTGGTAAAAAGAGTCTCAAAGAGGACAGAGACAGCAGGATGGAAGACAGACAGTGCACACCGTGTACTTACAGTCTGTACGTTGGTTTGACATGAATTAAACCAATCAAAGCCAGGTGTGCCTGCACTGTGTGCATTGCTATTCAGATTGCGTAATCTACAATTATAATAATCAAAACTCTATTGTTTTCCGATGCAATCCACTGGGGGCTCGCTCTAAAAGAGAACTGACTGGAAACCTCCAGAGGCTGCAGCCTGCCGGTGAGGCGTAATGCAGCTGCAGAAACGCTGCCGTTAAAAACAACACTTGTGTACTCATCATGACACAATTAGTGCTATTTACACAGCATGGGCGCTGGGAGTGAAAATGACAACTGTGTCGGTCTGAAACTTACAATGACAGTTGCGCTTTGCTGTGTGTCGCTTTGCGCCAGGTGTAAGATAGGGCCCTACATAACTAAGACCCTTACAGACCAAAGCAGCTACGCAGATGCATCAAGTAGAATCCAACTGTTCGTTTGGTCAGACAATTTGGAAGTTATTGTAAGTGTATTTTTAGTTATAGATTAAGATGTACTAGCATTTACCCCCTGCTTCCAGTCTTTGTGCTTAGCTTGGCTAAACATGTCCTGGATCTCTGTACTGGACACACAAAGATGAAACTGATATTCATATTTTCATTGTCTTTAGAAAATACAGAGGAATCATTAATATGTCGTATTGTTAGCTTAACATCACACACACTCATACAGAGTTACAGTAAGACATGGTGCCCATGCAATTAGACGGTGGTGACCGTCAGCAGGGAGCTGGTACACAGCATGTCCTCCTGGTTGTTCAGCCTGGTCCCATGAGTCAGGAGCTCCTCTACTGTCGTCCAGTCATCCAACAGCTTCCTGTTCCTCAGACGACTCAGCTTCCTCTGACTCATCTCCAGGACCGTGTTGCACCTCCCTTCTGCAAAAGCTCCACCTCTGCTGTCCAGCACACCTCTGTCTCCAACAGAGACTCCTCCTCCTCCAGCAATGGCTCCTCCCCTGATAATGGCGTCTCGTATTGTCGCTCCTCTGGCCTGCAGCTGCTGCTGCCTCTGCTCACGGGCCAATAGGAAGTGTTCCCTTCTCTCCATTCTACTCCAGTAACGACCCATCAGCATGTCAGTATTGGTCTCCTCATCTGTGCTCATTCCACTGCGTTCATCCGCCAGCTGAGACGCCCGGTCTCTCAGGAGCTGGTTCCTGGAGATCCGTGAGGTTGTGTTGGATTTGGAGTTTGGGTTAAGTTTTGGCTGAAAACCAGAACTGGGATTTGGGCTTGAACTTGCATTTATGTGTCCTATCTTTGCATCCCATCCAAAAGCACAGCCAGCCCCTGTGTGGCCCTCCAGGGTACTGTAGAGACCTCTGCCTCCCCCACCACCCAGGGACTGACGGATGGCTGGTTTTGGCCAGGTGTCGTTGACATCTCCAGTCTGAGGAGGGTGGACCAAACTCTGGAGGTGCTGCTGCTCCCTGGCTCGGCTCCTCCCCAGCTCCTGCTGCCTCTCTCGGTCCATCTCTTCTTGAATTTGTGCCTCCCTCTCCCTCTCCAGCTCTTTCTCATGCATTTGCCTTTTTTGTTCCAGTTCCCTCTCAATCTCTCTGTCCATTTCTGTCACCAGTTGCTCAGGCATCAAGCTTCTTTCTTGCGAGTGCCACCAGTCATGGGGAGCGAGCTGAGCATTAGTGTTGTTGTCGTAGCATCGCTCATGGGTGTTGGCACCCCTGATATGCCCCAGAGCGGTGGGGTGTTGTTGTGGTGGGAGGGCCAGGCCTCCTGGGTGAGAAGCCAACACAGCAGCCACTAGCTCAGCTTCCTCTGGCAGGCCGGATGGCAGGACGTTATGTGGCGGCACACCTCCGCAGTGGTGCAGGGTTTCTGCGCAGTAGGAGGGGGAAGCTGGGTGGCTTGCCCGACGGCGGTACTCCTGCTGAGGAGTGCGATGGTGCAGAGTTCGGCTTCTCCTCAGCATCCCCATTGAACTGGAGCCCTCGTGGTGCTGCTGCATGGGTACTAGTGCTCTCCGGTGGCTGGAGGGGGTGCTGCAGGTGGAGAGGACCGGGGCAGTCATTCGTGATACTGCAGCATGGGCGTGGGAGGGGTTGAACAGGGCTCCACTGCTGGAGCTGTGACGGTTCAGACAGGGCCGGTCAGCTTTATGGAACTGGACCGATGAAACCCTGAAAATAAAAACGGTAAAGTCAACAAACAAACAGCAATGACGCATGTTTGAAGACATAGATCAGAGCAGAAATGTTCCATCTATCAAACACATCAACTTCAGATAGATATACAAGTTCCTCCATAGCACAAAGCTATGACATTCTTTACTCATGTGTTAGGTGTTCTTGTTAAAGCCCCACACATTTTAGCTTCAAACATTTGTTGTTTGCTTGTGTTAACATCTTTTTAAAATGTGTTTAAACCATAGAAAAACTGTTTGAGGCTGGTGTAAATTGGGAATGTAGTGATGTTTTAAATTGGTTTAAATGAGGGACTAAACTGTACTTAAACTTTAAGAGTTACAGGGCTGTTACTTTGGGACAAATAATATTCATTTATAAGTGAAACAGATGCAGAAAACATTTGATACATTTCCCAGTGTAACTGCCGTCTTATTTCTCCTCAACGTTGTTACTAAACCACTGACTGAGCCATATTTTCTCAACAGGTGTCATTGATTGTTACCATGGAAACATGGTGTTGGGTGGCTAAATCTTTAGGCTTTTACTAAGTATTTTTATTTGTGTGCAACCAATACTCATATTAGACAAGTCTAACGGCAGAACTGTGTCTGTACAGCCTCAGATGATGTTGCTATGAAATATCTTCTAACTACTATTTTTGCCGGGGCAGTTATTCTACCAGCTCCTACCTGAAAAGTCCACGTGGTGGGAGATCCATGATGGGCCCAGTGCCCTCGTCCATCTCGAGCTGCAGGCGCTGACACTGAGGCTGCATGGTCAGCGCCTCAGGGATGGCCTCCAGCAGCTCACGGTGGCTCTTGGGGCAGCTGTCACGCCGCTCCCGCCTCTCGCAGGGTTCGCCCTGATGTTGCAGTCTGGCGTTGTACAGCCGCATTCGCTTCTCCAGCAGCCTCTGGAAGTGCCTGAATTCCCCGGTGCTCACGCTGTAGAAGCCCGAGTCGCTGAGCTCCGAGGAAATAAAGGACTCAGAGGAAGGAGAGCCGCCGCCTCCGAAGCCCCCACAACCCCCCGGGGCGAGGGCCCCATGTGAATGACAGTCCTCCAGGCCTCCTTCCTCAGTCTCCAGCCCCGAGAGGTCCCCCTGGTGGAGGGAGCCGTCAGTCCAGCCCAAACCGCTGTCTAGCTCATGGTGGAGGGGCAGGAAGCCCAGCGGCTTCTCCAACATGAAGTCCTCGTCATCCGTCTGCAACAAGAGGCATCTTCAGTACCAGGGTCATTCACACACTAACACACTAAATAACTGCAACACAACGCACTGCCACACCCTCTGCACATTAAGCCAGCTGCACTTCAGTTAATCATAAGATTAATATCTGCAGGATAACTGAAATTAAAGTCTTCTTGTACAAGGAACATTTGAATTAAGCTAATAAATGTTTGTTTCAATGTATATTGATATTGATGTTTGCTTTCTAAAGAGTAATAGAACAATTGCAAACACTCTCCATCTCAGTTTCTGTCATTTCTACTCAGAACGGGAAAGGCATTATTTGGAATAAGTACTGAAACTTCAGTATCTTAATTGGTACAATTATTGAAACTATTGGACACACAGCACAGTTTTGATTACCTGACTGTGGCAGCCGTTAGGTTCTTCTAAGTTTGCATTGCAGCATCCCATCAGGCAGTTCTGTCCCTTTGGTCCACGACCAGTCAGTTCTGGATCCTGAGGGATGAAAAACAACACGAAGCTTCTGTATGTTAATGAAATGTTTATTTCTCACTAATTGCAGGAATTCTTTGTCAATCTGCACCAAACTGACACTGACGCTGAGGCCAGACTGACATCCCATTTTGTTTTGCAGATTGAAGCAATCTGAACGTATTAACATTTATATTCAATGTGTGTGTGTGTGTGTGGGGGGGGGGCGTTCTTAATGTCACCTGATGGCCCATGTCCACAGTGTCCCGTGGGGAGCTGGACAGGTAGCTGTACCGTCCTCCTTCACAGTGATCTTGTGGCAGAGACAGATGGCTGTAATAATGTCTGGGACAGACGACAAGAACACATAATTAAGACCTCTTAATAAACTCCTTTTGTCCATCATTTCTATTGATCACGATAACTTCATGCTCACTAACTTCATTGCTGATTTCTAAGGCATCAGATTTTTCTTTAAAAACGTTTTGTAGTTTGTGTAAAGGACACAGTTTTAACAGCAAAACTCAAAAACAAGAACCAGGTTGTGAAAATGTTAAACAGCAGCTCTTTAAGATGTACACATCCACATCACATTGTCTTTTATGTGTGTGTACCTGTCCTGGTAGGAGGGGCTGGAGGCGTTGTGCCCCGCCCCCATCAGTGGGAGTGGCAGGTTAAGATGCTGCAGGTTGAGGGGGAGGGGCTCCCAGATTCCCCTGTCTGCCTCGGTGCCACACCCCCTCTGACCCTTGATCTGCATGGTGATTGGACGCTGACTGGCTGCCAGGATCCGCAGAGCATCCCGCTGGCTCAGGTTTGCAAGACTCCGCCCACTCAACTGAGACGAGCAGAGAGAGTAAGAGAAGCGATGTCATGTTAGAAAACACCTGCCTCTACCCACATTCAGCAGACACAGAGCGAGATGATCATCCCACTCGAGTCGTGTGTGTCCACCTGATGAATTTAAGTTCTGGTTGGTCTCCACCAAGATGCACAGATAACGCTTCTGATACACCAATCACAAGTCTGTGTAATAGATGCATTCCTTTGATTATAAATGTGTTTATAGAAATATGTTATGGTTAGTTGTTGCTGCAGTGGTGCTAACGTCAGTTAAGTTCAGCAGGTGTCTCTCACCTTGAGCATGAAAGTATGAGCTTAAAGATGCTAAAGAAAGCTCCTGAGAGTTGCAGAGACACTTTACCCATCAATTTGATGTTAATCATTTAAAGCTGGGGTAGGCAATTTATCCAACTGTAAAAAAATGACAGGCCTCCCTTCAAAACCACTCCCCCAAAACACATGTGTACTGCTGGAGGGCGAGTCGACGAGATAGCAATGGGGCGCACAGCACATTATTGTCAAGGCTAACTGTATCCAACTACCTCATGTCTCATTCACATGTAAGAATAATTATAATGAACGTAAACTAGTCAAGCTAGCATGTTAGTATCTGAACATTTTGTCTGCCTGTCGTTGGGGAAGACTGCAATGAATGCTTGTCAGAGCATTTGATTTATTGAAAATAAAAATTAACAAAATGGTCAACAATTATGTTTCTGACAAAGAGCTGCAGCAGCACTCCGCCTGCTGAATATGCATCATTAGTATTAGTGTCGGCTAGAGTAGGTAAACACAAGATATGTACAGTTGTTGATAAACTTATAAATCATTGAGCAGGATGGTTTATAACAATATTGAAATTGTTATATGATTTTTGCATCAGTTTAATTAATTGAATCCTAAATTAACTCCAGAGACGGTATGCCAGAAAAGTGAAGCCAATATGGAAGCGCCTTAAACCTGCATTCCCTCTAACGGCCAGCAGGGGCAACTCCTCCGGGTGCAAAAAGAAGTCCAGTTTTAAAGAACTCTATGAACTCTTCTCACTTGATTTATTACCTCAGTAAACATTTACAAGATGAGTTTATGGTCTCAATTGTAGTTTCAAGTGTAATTCAATACAGTATGATGTTCATTTAGTAAAGTATGCTCCCGTTTAGAGTAAAATAGACGATTAAGCAGGGTGTGCTTTTGGGCGTGGCTACCTTGTGATTGACTGGTCGCTCCCACAGAGTTGTTTTCGTCTTACAACTTCAACTCTTTCACAGTGTGCTTTCAGTTCATGAAATTTAATTGTGGTCCCCTAAAAATGACATGTTTAGCTTTCAGTTGTACTTTGCTCCACCCTCTCGTGTCACTTCTGGTTGCAAAAAACCAAGATGGCGACAGTAACCCCAATGCTGTCATAGTAATTTCATGAGGGTTGTCTGAGTTTGGGCTTGAGGACGTATAACAGAAAGGCTGCGGTGGAGTTTTAAAGATATGGCTGTTTACCAGGCAAGGAGGGTCTAAATATTAAGATACTATCCAGTTGCATTATGGGAAATTTGAGATCAATTGCTGTGGGAGTTTGACTGATACTAAGGACTAAAAGTCGACATATCTCAGCCTCTGCTGCACCACTGCCTTCTAAATCTGTCCCTCACAAGGCCAACAACTTTATGGAAGTAACAGAGTGAATCACTAAAGGAATGTCCTAATCCAGCCATGCATTGTGGGAAAACAGCAGCAATGATACTACGATTAAATTTTAGTTTGCGCGCTGCCATTTTAACTGCACTTCTAGTCTTTTTTGTGTGTGTGTGTGTGTGTGTGTTCGTTCGTGTGTGTGTGTGTGTGTGTGTGTGTGTGAACACACTACAGACTGAAAACTCTGAATTAGTCGACATTATGCAACTGGGTCACAAGACACAGCTCCGTCTGCACACAGATGGTGGATTTATTCCAATATGACAACAGTCGAATTTTGAGCCATTCAAATAAAATATGACGAATGTGAACATGGTGTCCATGTTTCCACTAAAGGGTTAACACCTACGAGCTAGCATCAGTCTCATCCTGCTTCACAGGCGCACACACACACACACAAATATACACACACACACACACACACACACACACACACACACACACACACAGCTCAGCAGCATTCAAATAAGACGCATGAACAGTATTGTTAACTCCAGCACATCATAACCATGAGTCACCTTCCGCTACATTCAACCAGACACACACAGAAACACACACACACAAAGATAGCATGAGCTGAGAAGCACAAAATGGCACCTGTGTGTGGATACAGAGGACGGCAGCTGAACGACTGAGCTGTCAGCAGATGGAGATGACGAAAATGAACCATATTCTTGCACCCAGCATGAAAATTCAACATATTAACCAAAATAAATGGACATAAAATGTTTGAGATTTAAACACACAGAAATTAGGTTTGTCATTCACACACACACACACACACACACACAAATGCAGAGTCGTGCAGAAATAATGAAATTATACCATTTTCCGTCTACATCGATACACACACACACACACACACACATACCTGAATGCCTCCTACAGAGCTCAGTTCTATCTTCTTTAAAAGAGACGTCATGAAACAGTCATAGCATCGTTTATAACATTGTGGAAAGGTCTTTGGACACTTACCGTTTGGTCACCCATCCACGGTCCAGAGAGCCAGCAGCCCATCGTCACGGCAACAGAGGACAGCTGCCTTGGTTCCTGTAAAAATCAACGATGCTGCTGCTTCCTCCAGCAGATCGTCTCCTCCTCCTCCTCCTCCTCACTCTCCGTCAATCTCTCCTCAGCGTGCCTTTCACTATCACTCTCTCCTCAGCATCTGTCCTCTCCCCACTATCCTCCACCCTTTTTCTTCTCTTCTATATTTGCGTCTTTCTTTCTTTTTTCATATATTTCTTTAGCGTCTCTGTCCTTGCCCCTCCCCCCCCTTCACAGCTCCAGGTTTTAACATCCTGCACTAACGCACACGCACACTCATGCATGCATGCAGCTCTACAAACATAAAAATATGCGCAGGCTGACGTTCAGAGACAGAGAGGGAAACACACGCAGTCACACAGTGATGATGGTGTCTCATTGGTGGCCTGTTCAGGGTCATCAGCCAATCAGATGCAGTGGTCACCCTCTGGATGTCTTCCTCTCTGACTGAAGCTCCTCATGAAGCCTCGACGTGTGCAGGAGGGGAGCCTGTGCTGCAGTGATACACACAGTAACAGAGGGAACACACCATCCAACTATCTATTTTTTAGCTATTCATCCAGGATCCTCCAGCAGATGCTGCTCAAGGCATGCTGGGAGATGTAGTCCCTCATTTCTACAAGAGGTCTTCTCCTTCAGATATGGTCCAGAATCTTTGAGAATTTCAGTCTGCACAAATTAATTAAAAGAGAAAGAGTGATCCGATCTGGAAAGGACCAGAGGACAGTTAGACCTGATCTACACAGACCTGAGGAGACCTGGTGCTTTCACACTGGCAGTTTAGTCCAGATCCATTGAAACGGCCGGAGCTATATGAAGCTTTCGGACTTTCTTTCTGTGTTTCCCGAAAAAGAAACCTTGGGCATTGAACTCAGCAAGCACAGTGATAGAGCATCTGGTGGTTTGTAGGAGTTATAGCAGCTGATAATAACTGAGGCCAAAGCCCTTTAACTAATCACTGCTTTTAAAGGTTCGGTCCCATGAGTTGGCAATAAAAGTCTTAATAAAACTACTTAGCTAATTTCTATCTACAATTGTGCTGCAGGAAAATTCACATTATATTGTGCAATTTGCTGGAATGTTCACAGAGCCTACATTGCCAGTATTTTTGTCGATATGAAACACTAACATACAATAGTGGTCCTATGTCAACTGTAGGCTCGTGTATTTTGGTCGTTGGCTAGAAGGGAGAAGCTGCTTTTGTCTTATTATTGTCCAAATTGGCTTATTGTTTCAGCCACGCCCCCTTTATGGCAATCTGCAATTCTGAATTGAATGCCATCAGGTTAATGTAAAGGTTGCCGTAACGAGGTTAAACATAAAATGCACGTCTAAGACTACTTTAATAAATGTATTATTCTAACCATCTCTAATGCACAAATAAAGAAAATCAGTTTCATAAAAGCATGTTGAGGTATGTCCCCTTGCAGTGGGACAAAGGTGTGGTAAAAGAGGTTTGTCAGAATAGGACCACTCTCTCTCTCTGTCTCTCTCATCTCTCATCTCTCATCTCTCACTCTCTCTGTTACAGGCATAGCAACAGTAAATGAAGGAGGGCGGGGCTTAGGTGTGAATGGTTAATTGAGCGGATTGCGTTGTCAACTCGGGAGTTTGAACTCAAGTTTAACTTGCCATGTTTCAACTTGGTGACTCCCAATTGAAAAAGGGTAATATCTGTATGTGAGTATCACATCACAGGAGACATCCTGTCTACCTTAATGCAGACGTGCGTGATGATCGCGTGTGTCTTGTGGCTGATGAAGATGATGATGATGATGATGATGATGGGTGCATCTGGATGCCTGTCGCTGAGCTCTGCCATTTCTGTTCTGAAGTATGGAGGCGGAGAGAGAGTGAGCATGTGTTACACACACACACACACACACACACAGACACACACAGACACACTCAGCTGCGACACACAGACCTGTCTGTCTAAAAATGGAAAGCACTCTTGCTGTTGCTGAGAAGCCACAAGACGCTTCTATATGTGGAGAGTGTTCATACAGGGAATCATATTAACATCCATCAGCTCATGACATGACGCAGATAAAAACAGCGGCCGCTGATGTCAGATTACATGACTGATGATTTAAGTGCACGATGAATTAACTTCCTTTTTTCTTTTCACGCGGGACATGTCCCCCTTACTTTTCAAAATCCAACGGTTGTATGGGGCATGGCCTTGTGGCTATGTAGTGTGACCATGTTGCTATGGAGGTCTAACACAAAGTGGGCTAAGAATAAGGTGGGTATAGGAGTTTTTAGTGTGAGGTTGCCAGGCAACCAGCAGAGACCCCAAGAAGGTACTGCACCTGGCAAAACAATAGTCCCGCACATAACCCCCTGTAAAACCACAACGTGTCATTCTTACACAAACAGCATATAATGTGTTAATAATTAGAGATGATGCTAGGTGGGCTTTCTGCATCGCTCTATACTTCCTATTGTAAACCTTTGCACATTCCTGCACAAAACTCTACTTTTATTTTCTCTCACTATGTTTATTGTTATGCACCAAAATAACAGAGCAGATTCTGTGTATGTGAATACTTCCACTTGGCAATAAAAGACTTTCCCCTTTTCAGTCTTTGTGCTAAGAAAAGATAACCAGCTGCTGTATTTATCATACAAGTGATGAGATACACACATTCACACTCAAGAAATCTTGTTTATAAACTCCATTTTTCACACGCTGCCTGTGGCTCAGAGTTGGGGGGTCCTTCTTTGAATCATTTCCTTGTGATTTGCTGCTAATAAGACTTTAATGAAATATCTGTCTCGGTGTTGTATATGTTCCTGCATCAGATTACCTAAATATAGCACAAGGCTATGGTCCTAATCACCCCCTGCAGAGGGGTTTTGAGCTCCTATCTTCAGGTCGTAGATACAGAGTGCCTGCTCAGAAGATGTGATCTCTTGCATATGTACTGTTTGTCTCTGTCATTTGTCTAGAATGTTGCATTATGTGATTATGTTTATTTATAATGAATGTGTTTGCATACCTGGCTGCAACCAAATTTTGCCTGGTGGGATTATAACATTTGACTTGACTTGACAACACGTTTTGGCTTTTACCCATACTATTTTTTTTGACATTCCCAAAGTACATGAGTGTGTTCCACATTTGTGTAGATGAAAATGTACTTTTAGTCTTAGGAGAATTAAAGAATCTGACTATATTCCTCCCACATAATCTTTTGAATTCCACATTCTGGAGCATGTGGTTGCTTGTTGCAGGCCCTACTTTACATGTATTATACCAGTCATTTTAGGATATTTCCATCTTGGGATCTGTCTCATATTTATATCTAATATACAGAGTAGATATTCCTCTGCATATTAACAAATGTGTAACACAGTGTCACAATCATTCCATCTGGAAATTGTATCTCTTTCCCAAATGTTATATCTTGCAGAAATGTTGGTTTGTATCATATTCTTTATTTACTTTGTGAAGACTTTTGATTTTGCCCATGTGTAAATCTCCTCTAAGCCTTGAGCTCTTTTTACCCCGTTTCTCCGCGCGTTTAGTACAGTTTGTCTCTAACAGGGACCTGTACAGCAACCAGCCCAGCTCATGGTCGCCTATGATTGGTCGGACTGTCAGAGCTACACTCTGATTGGTCAGAATGTCAGCGGCACCGAAGCGTGCGGAACAACACACTTTAATCCTGACAACTTCGTGTTGTTTAGCTGTTGGCTACCGTTTAACCCATTTAACTGTTTAATTTAGCGCTGAGGCACAGTTTGAAGGAACACCTCTAACGTTATTTTCATGAAGTGTTAACTGACATTTAAACATATTGTGACGGAGGGAGCTGTGCTAGCTTAAAAGGTACATTCTCCATTGGAATCACAGCTAACGCTATCGTTTTAGCTAACGGCTAACAAGAGCAACACCACCAGGAGACAAGGTAACAGATGACCCAGAGGAGTTAACGTTGGACACTTAACGTCTAGTTAACTATTCAATGGCTTGTTTACGTTTTGCAAGAAAACTGCAGTCACTTTGGTCTCATCAGAGCTGGACCAAACTACAAACCATCACTGTTTCCATTCCTGCTGAGTATTTACCAAAGTCCTCATCCATGTTAATGTTGAGTTCCTTCCTTCCAGCCATTAGCCGCCTTATTATTATTATTATTATTATTATTATTATTATTAAAATTAACTTGCAGAGATCCGAAACTAAATTTTGAATTGCCTTTGGTTAAAGTGATCTCCTGGCTCTCTGATATTCAACTTGTTATGAGTTCATATTAACTAACTACTTGATTGTTTCTGAATTAAAGCCATTTTTTTATACTACATTTAGTCTTTGGCCACTGTTTTTTAAGACAAAGTAGTCCCATGTGCCCAAAGATGATATGGTTAGTGTAATCACAGTAACATGTGAGTATTGTATTTTTGCTGAATCCATCATTTTATGATTTAAGAAAAAAGTATTCCTGTGACTGACCTTATATCTTTATCATCTCATGGACTTCCAAATAAGCATACAAACAATTAAGTTGCATAACGCTGAGAATTTTTTGCCAACTAGAACTGATTTCCTGTTCTGACACGCTTGATAAATACAAATTCTGATGCTAAGCAGTTGTTTGTAGTTAGTTACCTGTCTGTCTCTCTTACTCCCCCAAAGCATGAACTGCCCCCCCACCAAGCGCCTTCGAGGCCAGGATGTAGTGTCGACGATGGCCTTTGATGACCCGTTTGGGGATGATGAGGACTTCACCCAGGACGACTTGAATGAGATTGATACCATCGCCTCGCAGGCCATCACTTCAGCTGTCACACCTGGGCTTGGGTCTAAACCAGGGACCAAAGCCATGGAGCTGGCCCGCGGGTCGGCCCGGCCGCCGTCTACAGGACAGAGCAAACCTGTGTGCAGAGACACAACCAATCAGAGCAGAGAGAACACGTTTGGGTTCAGCGGCAGCAACAGAGGGAATTTTGGGATACCAGGCAGAGAGCCTCTCGGTGAGTTCAGCGCAGAACTGATTGCTGAAAGTTTAACTGCGTTTATCTTTTGTCCTTTAAATACCGCTGATCATTTTAGAATCATTCATCAGTCAGTGTTTACGAAGCTACAGTTTTCTGTAGAAATATTGTTACCGTTGCAGACTTGAGCAGCGGAGAAAATAAGCCACATAATCACATTAGGAAAAGAACAATGTTTTGGCTCAGCGTCTGTTACAATGCGTTTGTTCCTCTGTATGTGACAAAGAGCCAATTTGGGTTTGAAGCATGCAAATTGTAATAGCCGCAAATAAGTGTTGTGTCCTTTGAGAATTCACAAACATAGATGCTGATATATTTCAGTTCCTAATACAAAATACTTGACAAGAATGTCTTCATAAAGATAAAGAACAAAGATCAGTGGCTGTGTGTTGTCACAGTAAACTCGTACGCTGTCAGCTCGGGAACTTGTGCATCATTCTGCATTTCTTTTGTGTTGAACGTGTTGACAAAGTTCTGTTGTTTTGTGTGTTCAGGTAACAGGCAGCAGCGGTTTGGGTCGGACACAGACGACAGTCTCCTGGAGGCTCAGCATGCAGAGCTGAAGAGGAAGGTGAGACCCAATGGTTTCTCAATTTATAAAACTTTAAAGAAATGTAATTTAATATTGCATTTGCATATTTATTTTAAATACATTTTCATGTTTTAAGTTTTCTGGGACTTCATGTTTCTTTTGTTGTGCAGGGGTCTTAGTTCAGATAAGATACAACTGTATTTATCTCGAGGGAAACAAAACACTTTGTATTAAATTAAAAAAGAAACAGTTTAATAGTATTATATTTTCACTTAATGTGTTAGTATATCTATTCTAACTATATAATTTTCCCTTTTTGATATTGCTCTGCATGCTTAGAAACAATTTAGATAACTTGACTGATGACTGTTCCACTGCTTGTTACAGTAATTTAACTATTTACAACACATAAAAATGTGCATATTGATATGAAAACGTCTGAATCTAACCATACATCTGTTGTCAGCTTTTAGTACTTGACAGTGTTTGTCGGTTACGGACACATTTCAGTCTGAACCAAATGAGTGTTGAAGTTTGATGCCCAGACCTAGAAGGTCAATGTAAAGATGGAAGCTGTAAAGCAGAGGAGACTTGGACTTGTACCAGCTGAGAATAGACTCCGGATGAACAGGTCCTGATGAATGTGTATGTTATTAGCTGAAGGAGGTGGAGGAGGAGATTGTGTTGAAGAGCGGGGAGATCCGGGTCCTCAGGGACTCTCTGAAAGGAGCTCAGCAGGAGAAGGAGACCCAGAGGCAAAACCAGATCCTGCTGGAGACCCAGAAACGGAAAGAGCATAGCGACAGGGAGAAGGAGCTCAACAGGAAGGTGAGGAGCTGAAACACAAACCCACACGTAGATATTTAAATGCTATAGTACATAGGTCTTCACCCCTCCCACCCTACCCCTGTCGCACAGACCTCTTCAAGCCTCTTCTATACAATATATACAGGAGGGGGTCCTCAGAATAACACTATAATGTCACGTTCTCCGTGTTCAGGTTCAATCTCTGCAGTCAGAGCTGCAGTTTAAAGAAGCTGAGATCAATGAGATGAAAACCAAGCTGCTCAGTTCAGACAAAAACAAGACCGCCTCTCCTCTGCCTCGCAGCAGGTCAGTCATCATCAGAGTTACTCAAAACTCATTTGATAATCAATGAAATGTTTTGTATTCTTTATATTTTTCTCTGTTTTATATCATTGTAAACTGCATGTCCCTGGGCATCTCTTGGTCGGGCAAAACAACATTTGAAAACGATAAGATTTTGTGGAGTGTATAGTTTAGAGCAGGAGCGGGGGGGGACCTTTTTCATGTCAAGGGCCATTTTATTTTAAACATTAAACACTTTTTTATTTCACTTTTCTTTTATGCTAAATGCAAAATAGCAACTTTTGTATCCTGTATCTTCTGTTTTATCAGAAATCCTTTATTAGTCCCACAACGGGGACATTTATCTTGTTACAGCAAAAGAACATATGAAGTAAAAAGGCAGAACACAATAATTAAATAGAATAAAACATAAGTACCAAGTGGTTAATATAAAATAAAGTGAGTATTGCACATGGCAGTGATAACTGCACAGCAGTCTGTTCTTGGTGTGGGGGTCTACCTCTCTATCTCTCCATGTTTGTATGTTCCGCTCTGCAGAGAGCTGCTTGTTGGGCCAAACTTTATCCAAACACTCGTCCTCTCAGCTCGTGCAGTTTGACATGTTTCGTGATGTAATGACGCTCGAGATAATTTCTCCTGGAAAGTGCAACATCCCACATCCAGCTTTCTCTGTTTCACACTCGCCACGCTGCGTTCACTGATGTCAACGACAGTCTCGCTTAAAATTGAAGTTTTTTGACATGACATGACCACGTGATGACACGTTCCGCTCGTGTTGTGTATAGGCCATGCCATGCTTGGAATATGAAACCTTCAATAACCGGTGGCATAACATGCATCCCTGTTGGACCGCAATTGTTCTAAACATACCCTTTGTGTATCTTTACAACCATTCAATGAAAGATCCAGGCCGATCCAAACCTTAGTCATAATGTACCATCTTACGAATACGTTCTGTGTCTCAGACTAGCTCACCTCTAATCTCTCAACAGTCCTAAAGTGTTGAGCTTTCTCGGCCAGTTGCATCATGGGAGCGGTGGCGGGTCCTCCTCTCCAATGGGAAACGGCTTCATCACCAAGGAGACGTTTGGAGCCCACGTCCCATCCAAAATGACACCAAGTGAAGACACGGAGAGACGGTGTGTCACGTGATGAAGATGATTGCAATTGTGGTGGTGGAACAGGTGTGTTGAGGATCCACCACATTTTTTATTAACGTGTGTGTGTGTGTGTGTGTGTGTGTGTGTGTGTGTGTGTGTGTGTGTGTGTGTGTGTGTGTGTGTGTGTGTGTGTGTGTGTCAGCAGACCGAGGGTCATCCAGCAGCAGATCTGGTGACAGGCAGGACGTGTCCCGCCCAGACCCCTTCCTGTCCGTCAGACCTGCACACCTGCAGCACCGAGGTCAGTCTGCAGTGCTGCTTCATAAGAGTTAGTGGAAAGTTTACAGTTTAACTGTAATGTCTTTGGCATAAGGGAACATTTTAACTTTCCCCCCCATAGAGTTTCTTTGTGGTATTATTGTTGGCGCCGCTGTCGCAAAGACGACCAGAACCAGTAATCACAGTACACGCCACCCACAGGCAGTCTCTCCCTGCGGCAACCGACACTTTTGCTTTATGCCAATGAATGTACAAAGATGTCACCAATAGGAAATAAGCCTTTGACGTCATGTGACGACTTTTAGAGCTGTGTGTGTGTTGTCCCTCAGGTGGCGTCCTGCTTGGATTGTTGCTACAGCAGCCTTTGTCTCCCAGCAGCCTCGGCCTGTCTCACCTGCTGTCTATGAGTCTGACTGACATCCACCTGACAAGGTAAACGACCGGCACTGTAGCCATGACAATATGGGCGCTAATGGAGTGTGTAATATGTGTAATACAGCACTGTTGTAGTTCGAGGGAAGGTATTTACAGAAGTAACATCAAAGAGAAACAGAAATATTTCTATGTCTGTTGTGGCAGAATAAATGTGGGCCAGGTAGTGCTCCCTCCTCCCTCATCACCCCTGAGCAAGGTATGTAGGGTGGTGATCGCCTAGTGGTCTCGTGGTCTGGCTTCCAAATACAATATTGTGAGTTCAATACGAGGGCTGCCACCAGTGTGCCCCTGAGCAACACACTTACCCCTCTGGACCTGTAATGTAATGTGTAACCCCCCAGCTACGACAGTAAAGCAGCACAGTGGCCAACAAATCAAACAAAAGAGGATTCATGCTCATTTAAAATCTACATCACCAACAATAACACACCAGAGCTTTAATCAAATGTTCTGGTGTAATGATCACATCAGCATCTTCTGTCTCTTGGAAGTGTTGAAGTTACTTAATGCGACCACCTCACCTCAGTTGCCACTTGGGGCCCCCAAATCCACTGAAGCAACGACAGTAGAGACGGTTGTTCTTGTAGCAGCACTAGAAGTTGCTATTGCAGCTCCATCACAAGCTGAACTGTTCTAAGAGACGAACTGATGTGGGGTTGTTTTGTGTGTTATGATTCCAGCGGGCTGTCTGCAGGTTTTCTGCTCCGCTCTACTCCTGCAGCCAGCGTCAGTGGCGTTGGAAGCGGAGCTCCCAGAGCTGTTTTGAGTCCGGTCCAGAGTCTGGCTGTAACTGGGCTCAACAAGCTGAGTCAGCACCGACCTGCAGCTGCAGCCAGCAGCAGAAACAAAAGGTAGACCGTCTGTCTGAGACTTAACTGCTGCTCTGATGAAAACCAGAACATCCAAACACAGTTGTGTGGACAGCAGAGCCCTCTTGTGGCCACATGATTAACCTGCAGCACTGACATGACCACATGAATAAACACCAGTGTGTGTGTGTGAAAGTAGATGAAGATGAACAGAATCCGTCCGTAAGGCCTGTACACCACGGAGAATCAGTTTCAAGCAAGACCTTAAAAACAACAGACAACACACGAGACATAAACCAGTGGGTGTTTGAAGAACGGGCCAAGAATGCATTACATGTTTTATTTTATACTCAAGTGAGTAGAAATAAGAACGCAACATTTCTTTCGTGCGTGTGTCTGCAGGTCGTGTCCCGGAGCTGTCCTCCTCCTCCCTCTGCTGGACCTTCACCTGTCTCGGCTCTGTCGGGCTCTGGACTCACTCCGCTCCACCTCCGCTGGGAGCAGTGGTTCCAACTCTACTGCTGCCAGCTCGCTCCCAGCAGGCAATGCTGCTGGACTGGGGAGACTGGAGGAGGCTGGGTTGACTGGTTTTGGCGTGGAGGACACTGGTTTGGCTGCTCTGAGGCTCCTCTACCTGGTGCTGGCCCACAGTGACGAGGTGATGACACAACAGTAACACATCAGACACCTGTAATGACCCAGCAGACACCATGTTAATTACAACACTATGGAATTCATAAGCTGTTGCATCTGTAGCTTCTTCTTCTTCTTCTTCTTCTTCTTCTTCTTCTCTAATTTAGGCTTTCTTGACTTGACTGCTTTCTTTTCACTCCCAGGTGGTGGAGGCTGTGTTGTCAAACGAGAGTCAGAGCAGAGTTACAGACATAAAGGTACAAACAGAAACACATGTTTCCACTTTATTGTGTTGTATTTAACTTAATTAACCTCCCCTTCATTAAAGTAGAGGTTCCAAAATATCATCTTTGTGATGTGAACCCACAGGAGGCTTAATGTCATCATGTTGTTATGCTGAACAGAGATCCTTCCTCTCACAGAACAATATTTAAATAAATCCTCTCCTCCCTCTGTTCTTAGAATGAAGACTCTGCTGCAGGTGTGGGTCTGTGCTCCCAGAATGCCTTGCTGCGATCAGTGTTGCGGCTGTGTGAAGCGGGGCTAGGCGGCGACGCCGGCGCTCAGAATGAGGAACTTGTCCTCAATGCCATGAAAACCCTGTGTGTCCTCATTGAGAGGACGCCACACACACACGCCGACAGGTACACACACACACACACACACACAATGCAAACCATTAGCAACAACTAGCAGTCAGGGAGGTCGACGGGGGCTCTAACCTTCTCTGTGTTTCGCTTCTTTATTGTTTGGTCATGGACGACTTTGTGATTGTGTTTCAGATGAGTAAATGGGTCATAATGTGGTGCCGACATCGAACTCCTCAAAGCCGAAGAGTTTCCAAACGGCTTAATTGCTTTTACTTTTCTTGTTCTCTCTTTCCGTCATCTTGTCTCGAGCTGAACTAAACATGCCACAGCCTGGCTGAGAGGGAGTTTGGGCGAAGTTGCACCGCTGTAATGGAGTGCGCTGGATTTATAACACAACACAAGAACATTTAGCTTAATCGCTTTATCTTGATTCTTTTCTTTTCATAATCGTTGGATTTCCAAATCGTGATTCCCTACCAGCCCAGACAACACAAATGTTTCCAGTCCATAAAACAGTCATGACGAAGGTGATGATGACGAGAAGCAGACGAGACTGATGGACTTGTTTAGTCTGGAATATTTCAGTTGATGATGAATTCACAAGTTTGCCGCATTTTCATACTGATGCCAACAAAAGAAGAATGTTTACGTCTGAATGAATACAGAGTTTATGAACACTGAATTGTGAAACACTCTTTCGCACACATTCGTTTTTTTCCATTGCAATGTATTCAGGATCACACACACATATGATGCAACACACACCTGGGAGGAATACTACTGGAGGTAGAGGAATGCCTGAGCAGGGAGTGTGTGTGGGTTTACAACTTTCTTCCACTGACTGATGTAATATCTGACTGTGAACTACCTGCAGTGATTTACAGTCACTGTGATGACGTAACAGAGAAACAACTGATGAAATATGAATTCTTCAGTCTGACCAACAGTCCAGAAACTGGAAGGAGACACTTCTGCATGTTTAGTTGTTACTGAAGAAAGGATTAATATCATGAATCCTTTCTGTGTTGGTGATGTGTCTCTGTCTCTGTTTCTCTCTCAGGTTGCAATGTGTGTTGCAGGTGGTGTGTGTGTGTTTGTCAGCAGACTGCAGGTGGCAGACGGTGTCGGGGAGTGTGTCTGTCCTCGCGTCCATGTCCGACCACCAGACACTGGCTCAGCAGCTGTGCTCTCAGCACGGTGAGTCTCCACCCACTGATACAGCACCGACTGCATTGACTCTTACTTTGATGTTTTATGTTCACTCCCTTGTTGAAGTTCCTGCTCCTCATGATTTCAGTAAACCTCACTGCAGTGTTTCCTCTTTTGTTGCTCCTTTAGACCCATGTAACTTTCTGAAGTTGTTCCAGTTCATCAGAACCAGACCGGACAACCAGGCAACACACACAGACTGGATTCTGCTTGACCTACAGGTAACACACACACACACACACACACACACACACACACACACACGTCGGTGGAGGGTCATCAGTTGTTTATTCTCTCTTTGTTTAGCTGGCGTCCACTCTGCTTTATTTATCGTACTTAAGCCGCCGACGCAGGAGTATATTTTAATTTGCTGTTGATGGAAACTCAAAGGTTCCTTCATGGTTTTGTGCCTCAGGTGGTTCGTTTGCTGAGCAGACTGATGACTCAGAGAGCAGAGAGCTGGTCGACCAACCAGCACAGCACCTGTCAATGTTACACTGAGGTAAGACTCTCGCACCCTCTGCTCTCTTTCTGTAGTGGCACTAAACGTTTTGTTGCTCCTTTCAATGCGAGCCTCTTATCTCGCTCTCTCAGGTGGTTCAGACGATGGTGATTGTTTTCCATCGTCAGTGGTTGGATCTTCGTGGTTCTCACGATGCGACGGACTCAACAGGTCCGTCACATTTGAGATGTAAAACCTAAGGCTGCAAATATTTCCCCTTCCGTCTTTAAAACTGTTCATGACACACAACTATCTGTCTCTTAAATCATTGATAAATCACTGTTTACTTTTTACAGTCCTGGCCCCGCCCCCGCAGCAGTGCCCCTCCCCCTCGTTGCCATGGTGGCGCGGCCCCGCGGCGTCTCTGCTCAGAGAGTGTGTGCTGCTGCTGCACTGGCTGCTGCTGCATCACGGCAGCTTCTCAGAGAGCTGCAGGCCGCTGCTGCACATGTACGACCAGGTGATCCCCGCTGTACGAGACACGCTGAGGAAGATCCCCGAGCTGAGCGAGAGCGAGGGTACACACACACACACACACACACACACACACACACACACACACACACACACACACACACACACACACACACACACACACACACACAGTCACATCACGGCTGATACTTAATACATTTAATCAGGTCAGTATCAGTGTGTGTGGTGCTGCTGTATGTAATCATGGCGTCACAATATTGGTAATATTATGGTATATGATTCATACGTGTAGTATCATGAAGGGCATTATATGGCAGCCCTTGTTTCATCACTGTGGTGTAATAAAGAAATACATTTCACACCTTACATAAAATGTTCAGGTGTCCACATGCTTTAGGCCACACAGAACTCTGAAGTAAACACACTCATGTTTCCATTTCCTGTTTCCTGTCCGTCAGAGCTGGCGTTGGAGGAGATCTGCCGCTCTGAGGGCGACGACACCGATGACATGGACACTGACTCCTGATTGGCTGCTGCCACTGACGAGGCACAGTTTACTGACTGTTGATTGGATATTTCAAACGGAGACAGAACACAGACTGAAGTGGGTTTTGGACAATGAAATGAAGAGAAAAGTCTGCGTTGTGACTGAAGTGACAGTGAAATAGATTTTATTCTGCCGTCTGATGAGATTTAACAATAAAACATGAAGGTGAGGAAAAACGGCTGCTGTCAGAGTTCCTGTTCTGTATGTTGCTTCTTCTTGTCTTTTAAGTTTGGGCCGCTGTCACTTCTCCCTGTGATTCAAACCTTTATGCACAAACACTGAGACTCTTTGCTTTCTTATGGGTGTTTTCTGCAGCACTATTTCCTCCCTCTGAGCAGAAGGGACTTTAGGAAGTTACTAGTGCCAAGTATAGAAATGGTCCGGTACATAACATCCTGCACAGAAAGTAGTTTTTACACTTTGTTTTTTGAGATGACAGTTGAAGACGTGTCTTCAGAGGTTTCTGAACAACAGCTCGTAGTGTTTTCCTCACTGGAGAGCCAGATGGTCATGGTTTAAATAAGATACATTTATTAATATGGTGGACAATTTGACAAACGATTGCTTTTAACGACACCACAAAGAACAAAAGGAGGGCTCTTAACAGCCAGCCAATCAAGGGGCGGCGGTCACACATCCAAATCTGCATACCTAAATAGGGAAAAGAAGGTGCATGCATCCACAAAGTAATCCCCCGCAGATAAACAAGGCCGTGGCCGTAACGTTGCTCTTGAGTGGAGAGTAAAACGTAATGTTTTTATTCTCTGCTGTGACCTCAGCTCTGAAGTTTAGTGTCCATTAGTTGATACTCAGTAGTCCAGAAACATCGTCCTGTAACGTAAAGTTACAGGTTTCACCCCCCCCTGCTGACTACACATCTTCAGATTAAAGAGACCATGAAGTAAACTTTAAAATTAAATGTGATTGAGAAACATTTGTACGCTAAATAAATCCAAAGCCACTTTAACATGAATTTTGTGATTCACTTATTATTATTTCCCCGTCACATTTATATCCATCATTAATATAACTAATTAAACTTATTAATGACGCAACGAGCTAATATAATTACTAATGGTTTATTTCTTCACCATTTTAAGGCATCATTTAAATGCATTTTAAGTTCATCAATTTATAATTATATAACATTAGATTACATTAGATTACAGATTTCCCTCTGTAGCGACTGCAGTTCATCCTGGTGGAGATTTAATGTGCTCCAATAAAAACTACCTCGTTAGTTAACTGTTGTGTGATTGGACGAGAGACTGGCGTCCAAAACCTCCCAAACCTGTAAACGCTTCAGACGCTTCAGACATGTTGCCACACAGTGAGACACACACACACAGTGAGACACACACACACACACACACACAGTGAGACACACACACACACACACACAGTGAGACACACACACACACACAGTGAGACCACACACAGTGAGACACACACACACACACAGTGAGACACACACACACAGTGAGACACACACATACACAGTGAGACACAACACACACAGTGAGACCACAGTGAGACACAACACACAGTGAGACACACAGTGAGACAAACGCACACACACACACACAGAGAGACACAACAGTGAGACACACACAGGCTTTTTACTGACTGTGTGTGTTTCTCACTGTGTGTGTGTGTGTGTCTCACTGTGTGGGTATGTGTCTCACTGTGTGTTTGTGTGTCTCACTGTGTGTGTTTGTCTCACTGTGTGTCTCACTGTGTGTGTGTGTGTGTCTCACTGTTGTGTGTGTGTCTCACTGTGTGTGTGTCCTGCACTGTGTGGGTATGTTGTCTCACTCGTGTGTTTGTGTGTCTCACTGTGTGTGTGTTTGTCTCACTGTGTGTCTCACTGTGTGTGTGTGTGTCTCACTGTGTGTGTGTGTCTCACTGGTGTGTGTGTGTCTCACTGTGTGTGTGTGTGTCTCACTGTGTGGGTAGTGTGTCTCACTGTGTGTGTTTGTCTCACTGTGTGTGTCTCACTTGTGTGTGTGGTGTGTGTGTCTCACTGTGTGTGTCTCACTGTGTGTGTGTGTCTCACTGTGTGTGTACTGTTGGTGATGGAGGTTCTTCTTCTTTCACTAAATCCTAAACAAAAACCAGTTTGGGACCAGAACAGTTTGTGAAACATCTTTTATTTATTGTCGTGCTGTAACTGAGGTGTGACACCTTCAGAAGAAGGCATCCTATTGGCTGGCTGCAGGTCTGTCGTGATCGGTCAGTCAAAGCAAACACAAGACTTCTTCTCATGATTCAACACTCGCTGCTTATATTAGATCCTTTTATACTGAGATGTATTTATAATGTCCCCTTGACACAGATCACAAATTGTTTTCTGATCACAAATGTACTGTGCTTTTATTTTGGGATGTCTGTTGATCCTCGAGAACAAGAGGCGTCCCAGAATAAACCTGCTTGTAATTATTATTGTTGCAGTGGTGAAAATGTTTGACGTCCTTGGAGAATCAGATGTCATGTCTAAAGAAAACATAAATCATTTGATATCTAATTATATGATTAAATACCTTTTTTCTTAATAACCATTTTTATGATCGTCACAAAAAACAGAATTCTTATGAAATTTAAAGAATGAAGTTTTGATCCTGAGAGGAAACAGACGGGCCTGAAACATATTCTCAGCTTCCCTTAAACCATGATCACGAGAGAAGGATGGGACACTTTTCAACACTGACCTCGTCTTATGATTCTAGGGAGCAACCAGGAAGTGTAAACACTGAGAGAAAGTAGCTGTGTCCCATTTCAGGCTCTGCCTCCTTCAAAGTCCACTTTAAAACCAATGCTGTGTTCAGTTGATCAACTTCCTAAATCAGGAATGATCATGTGACCAGGCGTTGAAGAGGCTGAAACAGATCGGCCATGCAGGAAGTCCATGAGTCCGTTGTTTAACACCGGGATGTAAAGAAGATGTTCGTTCTGGTTCGTGGTACTGATGGCTGTTATTGAGCCGGCGGAGCTTGAATTGAGAAAGAAGGCACACTGAGGGTCGGGTCAAGTAATCCAGTGTGTGTGTGTGTGTGTGTGTTAGTGTTTTTCTGTCCATGTCGGCACCACCTGGTCGTCGTCCTCTTGTTTATTCTGTAGTGTTTTGTGCGAGCTGTGATGCGTCTTGTGCGTGCTGTGGTGTGTTGTGCGGGGATTGTTCAGCCACGGGTGCATCAGCAGCTCCGACGCCGTGAGTCTCTCTGCGGGCGACTTCCTCAGCATGCAGCCAATCAGACACTTGGCCCGCGGTGACAGCCAATCAGGCAGGCTGAAGGCCCCGTGGCGGATCTTGGTGAACAGCGCGGCGGGCTGTGTGTCCTGAAACGGGTATCGTCCGATCAACATGGTGTACAGAGACACGCCAAGGCTCCAGATGTCTGCGGCGCGGCCCGAGTAAGGACTGCTACCATTGGTCAGCAGCTCGGGGCTGACGTAAGCAGGGCAGCCGTGTCTGTCAGTCAGAGAGTCGTCGTCGTGGTTACCACGCAGGAGGACGCAGTCGTTGAGGCCGAGCAGAGCGAGACGCGTCCTGCAGAAAGAAAACCACGTAAATAACGCATCATCAACAGTAGGCCTGTGTAGTGCTGGTGACGGGTGGTGTTATCTGAGTACTTGTCTCACCTGCACTTGTCTATGAAGACGAACCTGCGGAGCTTCAGGTCTCTCAGGACGACGCCGTGGTGATGACAGTGTGTGACGGCGTGCAGCATCTGAGCGAACAGAAGCCCCGCCTCCTGCTCGCCGAGACGCTTCCTGCTTCGCAAGTACACGTGCATATCGCCGTGGTGAGCGGGCAGGAAGACGTACACCCTGTCCTGGCCAATCACCACATCCAGCAGGCCGCAGATGTTGTCATGGTGACCGACGCGGGCGTAGGCAGCCAACCGCTCCTGGTAACCACGCAGAGTAAGCACCTGTAAAAACGTCACAGTTTAAAACGGCGTTGTTGCATGTGCATGCTTTTCATTTTACAGTAGTAGTATCATTAGTAGCTCTACCTGGCAGGTGTATTGCTGCTTTGTGTGTGCGTGCTCGGCCCTGTAAGTCTTATCCCCCTCGCAGCGTTCCAGCAGGAAGTATGATCCGACTCTGGTTGGGGATTGGCTCTCGTTGGACTTAGGGGCGGGGCTTCTGGGCCTGAGGCGGTGTGATAGTCCGGTGGCGGGAGGGTCCGGATCCAGACGAGCTACTTTCCATTTCGGTAAATTGTCCTGGGGTTTGTCCAACAGCCTCTTCAGACACCACTGCGAACTGGCTGCAGTCATGCCGATGCTCATCTGTGATTGGAGGAGACAAATAACATGAGGTCAATATCAAGCTTTGTTGTTACCGTGAAGCAGCGGCAGGAGGCATTTCAAACAACACATTAGGAGACACTGGATCAAAGATGCTGAATATTCTTCCGGTTGAGGCAAAGAGTCGTGTTTCTGTCCATGTGTGTTCACCAGCGTGTCTGTTTCTTTTAGAGGACACACATGTGGCTATAGAAGGCGTCCCAACTGAATTGCAGATGGTTTATCGTGGACAGTTTAAGTTTTAAAACTTAATTTAATGAAGAAGAATTAAGAATGGTTCTAGTAGAAACTAGTAGAACGGTTTAATGTCTGCACTGCAGCGCCCTCTGCTGGTCACATCGCAGCTCTGCCTCCTCCCTCCACTAAAACACTCCCCAGGTACATTCCCACGTACAGTAAGAATAATTACTTCAGCATCACATCTCGCTGTGTGCGGAGTCTCTGCTGCTCACATGTTTCACTGTTAACATGTCTATAGGCTTCATGATGAAACGTCCTGTAAGCTGACAGACGCTTCAGCTTTCAGATCGTTGCATCAGAGCACAACAGTTTATAGTTTAAACAGCCTTTAAATACAGTCAACACCTACCGCACACACACACACACACACACACACACACACACACACACACACACACACACACACAGTCATTTTCTATAAAGTTTGTTGAAGCCTGCGGTTGCCGTGGTGATGCTGTGTGGCAACCTGCTGTTGGCCAACTCCGCTTTCACTCTGGTGAAACACCCTGAGTCACAGCGTCACCTTCTCTCTCTCTCTCACACACACACACACACACACACACACACACACACACACACACACACACACACACACACACACACACACACACAGTGAGTCTGCGATGTTTGATGTCTCATTGGACTGATGAAACAACACATTTTTAATACATTTTATAGATGTTATAATGAATATCATTTGTTTCAGCTCCAGTTCTCTCGTCTGTCCGACTATTATTTATTAGACACGTCTGAGCTCCACGCGACCCTTTCATCCGCCCGTGGACTCGCCTTTTTTGTTGAGGCTTTATGGGAAATTGTAAATCAAAGGTCGTGTTTAGTAAGGTTATGCTCCACGGTAGTTAATTAAGTTATTACAAATGAGGTTTTCTTACTTTTTGAACAGAACCGGAAAGTCTAACTTTCACTTTCACTCTGTACTGAACTCTGCTGGTCTCTATGTATTCTGACTCAGACTGAAACTGTAATGATTGTTTCCATCTGAAGTCTTCTCTCCGTCCTGCAGGTCGACATTAAGACTGACACAAAACATAACTTCTGTTTGGTTCAAGAGGAAACCTGACATCTTAACAAACTCCTCTTAAAACTCACAAGGGCTGCAATTAACAATTACTTTCATTGTGGATTAAACTGCTGAATATTTTCTCCTTTAATCAATGAATCGTTTGATCTATAGCATGTTATATGCATATAGCACATGTCCAGACTAACCCCTAACCCAAGGTGATGTCTTACCTAACCCAGAGATCTGTAGTGTACGTTACATAAGTCTGTAACCTCTGTATGTTCAGCTATATAACGTCAAGAAGCGTCTTAAACTACTAATCAATTATCAAACTTGTTGCTGATTATTTGATAGTGTTTCAGCGCTAAACTCGCTTTCATACGAGAGCCTTTCTTTCACCTACCGTCCTCAACCTTTTAACTTATTTTTATAATATTCTCCATGTTGTCTTCTTTGTTGGTACCTGGTAAACATGCACTGACCAGCCGACTCTCTCACTTTTATTAACACTGTATATATGTATATTTTTTACTCCTAATCCTTCACTTTGGATATCTGTCATTGCTGATTCTTAATTCAATCTTATTTTAAAATATATATATTTGTGTTTAACGTATACAAAAAGCTAAAAACTTTAACTTTAACTGAGCTCACATGTCAACAACAGACTCATCTCAATGTCAGCTGATGAAGACCATACATAAGCTCTGCTCTCAGGCAGTAACACGAGTACAGTATGTTTACTCAAGGACTGTACTTCACTTCAGGTATTTTCTACTAACTTGTACTCGTTACTTTTTAACCTACTGCATTTGAAAATATGAACCTAAAAGATATTAGGGCTGGGGGATACTGAGAACATTAAATATCACAATATTTAAATGCTTTAATCAATGATATTGTAGGGTTGAGATTGTTTAGATGGTCATCAGCAGATAATGACTAATGCTGCACGTAAACAATAGAGCAGCTAGAACAGTCTGGGAAGTTCAGAGTATTACATCACTTTACTGTAATGCAGCCTTTAAAACCAGGAAAAGAAAACACTTATGCAATATTACGATATCCAAAATGTAAGATGTTACTAGTCTCATATCAGGATTTAGATCACCCAGCAGTATTAGGAATCATCATTTCTATAGGTGGAACTATATTAAATAGTTTCAGTGGGCTCCACCTGGTACAACAGGATGCTGTTTACACGTGAACGCATCATCCATACATATTAATAAAACAATCTGAAAGAGTAGGCGACTTAAAGTACATTTCTCTGATGAATTATTACTTGAATGAACTGGATTGACTTGGAATTGAATATGTTTTACTTTTACTTTCACTAAAGTAAAAGATCGACTTCAGTTTCTTACCTTGTGCTCTTCAGACAGACGGACCGCAAGTCAACAGGAAACCGGTAGAAACCCGGTAGAGTCCGGGTGGAGATGTCTGTCCGTGTGCAGCAGCAGTTGTTGAAGACATACAAAGTAAAAGGTTTCCTTGTGAAGTGTGAACTGGGGAAACGGCAGCGGACTGTCCGGTGATGACGTCTTTGTCTCGTTGTTATTATTGTCCCGGTTGCGCAACGTGTCGTCAGTCAGCTGTTAGTGGAGTTTCTTCTTTAGTCTGAATGAGATGAAACATTAACGTGAAAAAAACATTTAGATTTTTAAAGAACCGAAATTGTTTTTAAAAAATAAAAATGAAACTATTTTTTTTTTTTTTGTATCCTGAGTTGAAGCGAACAAAGCCGAGTGAACCCGAGTCCTTCCGTCCGGCCGTCTGCGTTTAAATTAAATGAATGTCCGTGTGTTGCTCTGCTTTATATCCAGCCTGGTCCTCCCGGACTCTGGTCTGCTCTGACCCTGTTCTCCAGAACTTTCAGCCGGACTGAGGACCCGGGCTACGGGGTGTGTTTGTTTCATCCAGCGGGGAGGGGCGGAGCCTCGATGTTGCAATCCTGAGCCGATCAGTCGTCAGAAAACAGACACGAGACTCCACAGAGCAGTTTCGTTATGTCTCCGGTGCAGGAAGTACTCGGATGTTGTACAATAGTAAAAGTATTATTATTTTAAAATATATATTAGGCATGGGACAATATGGAAATGTCATGTCAGGATTGTCCATGCCAAAATAAGTGATTCACGATATTATCATTAAAAATGCTTAAAACTATAAAATGTTGTAAAGAAACAATTATATGTATTGCATCATAGATAGTAGAATTGTCAATTTTGCACATTACTGTACAAAACTACCATTTTTCATTTCAGATATACTGTTCATATCTTTTTTCACAGTCATTTGTCATAGTCTTATTGTATTTCCTTATTTGTTGTATATGTATGTTTCTTGTACACATAATCTGATTGGCCATATGATTGCGGCCATATTTGACTCAAACCTCTTGATCAATCCTAAACCTCAAGTAAACTATAACTCTTTTGAAAGCCTTGTTCTTACGCTCTCAAACCCAACATGGAAAACAATAAAGCCAATTTTATGTGTTACTGTGTACCGCCCTCCTGGTCCGTATTCTGAATTTCTATCAAGTTTAGTCCTTAAAACAGATAAAGTAATTATTGTAGGTGACTTTAATATTTATGTGGATGTTGATAGTGACAGCCTTAATAATGCATTTATCTCAATATTAGATTCAATTGGGTTCAGTCAGAATGTACATGAACCAACTCACTGTTTAAACCACACTCTGGACCTTGTTCTGGTATATGGTGTTGAAATTGAAAGTTTATCAGTGTGTCCACATAATCCTCTTTTATCAGACCATTTTTTAATAACTTTTGAAGTCCTGTTACTGGACTACAAGCCAGCTAATATCCTACTGCTCGATGTTTATCTGAAAGTGCTGTGACTAAATTTAAGGAAGTGATTCCATCAGCACTTAATTCAATACCAGGACTCAATATCAATATAATGGAGGACTCCAATGCTAACTTTAGTCCCTCCCAAATTAATCATCTTGTTGATAGCGCTGCAGCCTCACTGCGAATAACACTCGACTCTGTCGCTCCTCTAAAGAAGAAGATCATAAAACAGAAAAAGAAAGCTCCATGGCTTCATTTACAAATCCGCAAACTAAAACAAAAGTCGAGAAATCTTGAAAGTAAATGGCGTTCCACTAAATTGGAAGAATTTCGTTTAGTCTGGTTAGATCATCTTAAAACGTATAAGAAGGCTCTCCGTAATGCCAGAGCAGCTTATTACTCTTCCTTAATAGAAGAAAATAAGAACAACCCCAGGTTTCTTTTCAGCACTGTAGCCAGGCTGACAGAGAGCCACAGCTCTACAGAGCCTTCTGTTCCTATATCTCTCAGTAGTGACGACTTCATGAGCTTCTTTAACGATAAAATTATAATTATTAGAGACAAAATTAATCTCCTCCTGACCTCAATTGGTAATGACTTAACTTCAACCTCCGGAATTTCAAAAACATCTGTAACTCCTGAAATATATCTAGACTGTTTTACTCCAATCAACCTTAACCAACGAACTTCAACAATCTCATCGTCTAAACCATCAACCTGTCTTTTAGACCCGATTCCAACTAAACTGTTTAAAGAGGTTTTACCCTTAATTAACACCTTCGTTATTAAATATGATCAACCTGTCTCTATTATCTGGCTACGTACCAAAATCCTTTAAAGTAGCTGTAATAAAACCACTTCTTAAAAAGCCTGGTCTTGATCCAGAGATTTTAGCTATAGTCTGATATCTAACCTTCCCTTTCTCGCTAAGATCCTTGAGAAAGCAGTTGCAAAACAGTTGTGTGACTTTTTACATAATAATAGTTTATTTGAGGTTTTTCAATCTGGATTTAGAGTTCATCATAGCACAGAGACGGCACTGGTGAAAGTTACCAATGACCTTCTATTGGCATCAGACAAAGGACTCGTCTCTGTTCTTGTCTTGTTAGACCTCAGTGCTGCTTTCCACACTGTTGATCAGGACATTCTACTACAGAGACTGGAACATTGTGTTGGCATAAAAGGAACCGCACTAAGCTGGTTCAAGTCCTATTTATCTGAGCGATCTCAGTTTGTATGTGTTAACGATAAATCCTCCATGACAGCCAAAGTCAGTCTTGGAGTTCCGCAGGGTTCTGTACTTGGACCGATTCTATTCACCTTATATATGCTTCCTTTGGGCAATATTATAAGGAACCACTCTATAAACTTTCATTGTTATGCGGATGATACCCAATTATATCTATCAATTAAACCAGACGAAACCAATCAATTGGCTAAACTTCAAGCCTTAAGGACATAAAAACTTGGATGTCTAGCAACTTTTTGATGTTAAACACAGACAAAACTGAAGTTATTATACTTGGCCCTAAACGCCTCCGAAACGCATTTTCTAATGACATAGAAGCTCTGGATGGCATTAACTTGGCCTCCAGCACCACTGTAAGGAATCTTGGCGTCATCTTTGATCATGATCTGTCGTTTAACTCCCACATAAAACAAATCTCAAGGACTGCCTTCTTTCATCTACTGTAACATTGCAAAAATAAGACACATCCTGTCTCAAAATGATGCAGAAAAACTAGTCCATGCATTTGTTACTTCAAGGCTGGATTACTGCAACTCATTGTTATCAGGTTGTCCCAAAAAGTCGCTTAAGACTCTTCAGTTGATCCAAAATGCAGCGGCACGTGGATTGACAAGAACAAGGAAAGGGGATCATATTACTCCTGTATTAGCTGCTCTGCACTGGCTCCCGGTAAAATACAGAATAGAATTCAAAATCCTTCTCCTGACTTACAAATCAATTAATGGTCAGGCTCCAGCATATCTTAAAGATCTCATAGTACCTTATAAACCAACTAGAGCATTACGCTCCCAGACTGCAGGGTTACTTGTGGTTCCTAGAGTCTCTAAGAGTACAATGGGAGCCAGAGCCTTCAGCTATCAAGCTCCTCTCCGGTGGAACCAGCTTCCAGTTTGTGTTCAGGGAGGCAGACACACTCTCCACATTTAAGAGCAGGCTAAAGACTTTCCTTTTTGATAAAGCTTATAGTTAGGGCTGGCTCAGGTTTACCTTGGATCAGCCCCTAGTTATGCTGCTATAGGCTTAGACTGCCGGGGGACACCTCCCTGCTCTCCTCCTTCTCTTCCTCTCTCCTCCCCTCCCTCTCTTCTTCTCCCTCTCTATCTGTATGCATTTATGTAAATGTATGTTACTAACTCATCATCCGGGGTATCATCCCCGGAGTTTCTGTGTCTCATGTGGCAGGTTGCCACTGATAAAGTTTACATCAGGATTATGAATCATGGCTGCGCCTGCTGCCCTGGTCCTGCTGGACACCAGGAAGCCTTTTTGACATTTTCCTGGATTCATCCAAACTTTCTCTTTTTCAACACAACATAATTTCTGTCAAATGTTGTATTTGTACTATGTTGTTTATCCTGTACACACGACATCTATTGTACGTCTGTCCGTCCTGGGAGAGGGATCCCTCCTCAGTTGCTCTCCCTGAGGTTTCTTCCATGTTTCCCCCTTTAATTATGGGGTTTTCTTTTAGGATTTTTTTCCTTGTGCGATGCGAGGGTCTAAGGACAGAGGATAGAGGGTCTGAGGACAGAGGGTCTAAGGACAGAGTGTGTAAGGACAGAGGGTGTCGTAACCTGTACAGTCTGTAAAGCACACTGAGACAAATGTATAATTTGTGATATTGGGCTATATAAATAAATTTGATTTGATTTTGTAATAGTTTTTATTAAAAAAAAAAAAATGTAATATATCAATATTTTTTCTTTCAATATTTGCTTTTAATTCTACATTTTAATTTATTTTACTGTAAAGCTGAAAACTTACTTGGCAATGAACCAAATTCTGATTCTGACACGCATCTTATTTAGTTAATACCCTGTTTAGTGAACGACAAACAATCCAACTAATAGATTAGTTGATTTAATCGATAGATCTGTAAAAACTAAGTTTCATGCAAGAGCACCACTTCAAATCTTGTGCTTACCAGAAATTTACTCATAAATTGCTTGGAAATAAGTAATTCACCATGAAAAAAGCTTAAAAGAATGACTAATCGACTAAAGTAATCTGGGTAAAGACCAACATTACTAATTTTAATTTTAACTAATTAATTTTGTTAATAGCTTACTGTACGTTAAATGCAATGAACACAGCCTGTGTGTAAAGATACAGACGGAGCACAATCACCTTCTGCTTACAAAACAAATGATATATTTTTGACATTGAAATATCACCACTTTCTACATTCATATAATTTAAGTCAGTTATATGTAAGAGCTTTCTGAAAGAAACTAAATATTTGGAGGGGTAATCTTTTGTATGACACCTCTTTGTTATTACCAAAAAGGTTCCCGTACAAGACCAACAAATATTGTTCCAGTTGCAAGTTATGTTAAGCACAGACATCTCTGAAAATGCGAGGAGGAGATATGCTAAAAGTAATCTTAGAGACAGCAGGGGAAAATGTCAGCAGCTGCGATATTTAATTTTAAACAACACCTGCTTGTTTTAAATACATTAAAGATTATTACAATATAAAGTGAAACGCTGGGTAATGTTTAAAAGCCAAAATAACAAACTTAGGTGGATGACTTTAGTTTGCCATTAAAATTGTGTCTACGTTTGAAAGGTGATGTGCAAGTGATGTGAGAATGTTATACAGTAACTACAGTATAACACTGTAGATGTGATGTTATTATACAGTAACTACAGTATAACACTGTAGATGTGATGGTATTATACAGTAACTACAGTATAACACTGTAGATGTGATGTTATTATACAGTAACTACAGTATAACACTGTAGATGTGATGGTATTATACAGTAACTACAGTATAACACTGTAGATGTGATGTTATTATACAGTAACTACAGTATAACACTGTAGATGTGATGTTATTATACAGTAACTATAGTATAACACTGTAGATGTGATGTTATTATACAGTAACTATAGTATAACACTGTAGATGTGATGTTATTATACAGTAACTACATTATAACACTGTAGATGTGATGTTATTATACAGTAACTACAGTATAACACTGTAGATGTGATGTTATCATACAGTAACTACAGTATAACACTGTAGATGTGATGTTATTATACAGTAACTACATTATAACACTGTAGATGTGATGTTATTATACAGTAACTACAGTATAATACTGTAGATGTGATGTTATTATACAGTAACTACAGTATAATACTGTAGATGTGATGTTATTATACAGTAACTACATTATAACACTGTAGATGTGATGTTATTATACAGTAACTACATTATAACACTGTAGTTGTGATGTTTTTATACAGTAACTACAGTATAACACTGTAGATGTGATGGTATTATACAGTAACTACATTATAACACTGTAGATGTGATGGTATTATACAGTAACTACATTATAATACTGTAGATGTGATGTTATTATACAGTAACTACAGTATAACACTGTAGATGTGATGTTTTTATACAGTAACTACAGTATAACACTGTGGATGTGATGTTATTATACAGTAACTACATTATAATACTGTAGATGTGATGTTATATACAGTAACTACATTATAACACTGTAGATGTGATGGTATTATACAGTAACTACAGTATAATACTGTAGATGTGATAGTATTATACAGTAACTACAGTATAACGCTGTAGATGTGATGTTATTATACAGTAACTACAGTATAATGCTGTAGATGTGATGTTATTATACAGTAACTACAGTATAACACTGTAGATGTGATGTTATCATACAGTAACTACAGTATAACACTGTAGATGTGATGTTATTATACAGTAACTACAGTATAATACTGTAGATGTGATGGTATTATACAGTAACTACAGTATAACACTGTAGATGTGATGTTATTATACAGTAACTACAGTATAATACTGTAGATGTGATGGTATTATACAGTAACGACATTATAACACTGTAGATGTGATGTTATTATACAGTAACTACAGTATAACACTGTAGATGTGATGTTATTATACAGTAACTACAGTATAATACTGTAGATGTGATGTTATTATACAGTAACTACAGTATAACACTGTAGATGTGATGTTATTATACAGTAACTACAGTATAACACTGTAGATGTGATGTTATTATACAGTAACTACAGTATAATACTGTAGATGTGATGTTATTATACAGTAACTACAGTATAATACTGTAGATGTGATGTTATTATACAGTAACTACATTATAACACTGTAGATGTGATGTTATTATACAGTAACTACATTATAACACTGTAGATGTTATCATACAGTAACTACAGTATAACACTGTAGATGTGATGTTATTATACAGTAACTACAGTATAACACTGTAGATGTGATGTTATTATACAGTAACTACAGTATAATACTGTAGATGTGATGGTATTATACAGTAACTACAGTATAACACTGTAGATGTGATGTTATTATACAGTAACTACAGTATAATACTGTAGATGTGATGGTATTATACAGTAACGACATTATAACACTGTAGATGTGATGTTATTATACAGTAACTACAGTATAACACTGTAGATGTGATGTTATTATACAGTAACTACAGTATAATACTGTAGATGTGATGTTATTATACAGTAACTACAGTATAATACTGTAGATGTGATGGTATTATACAGTAACTACAGTATAATATTGTAGATGTGATGTTATTATACAGTAACTACAGTATAACACTGTAGATGTGATGTAATCATACAGTAACTACACTATAATACTGTAGATGTGATGTTATTATACAGTAACTACAGTATAATACTGTAGATGTGATGGTATTATACAGTAACTACAGTATAACACTGTAGATGTGATGTTATCATACAGTAACTACAGTATAACACTGTAGATGTGATGTTATTATACAGTAACTACAGTATAACACTGTAGATGTGATGTTATTATACAGTAACTACAGTATAACACTGTAGATGTGATGTTATTATACAGTAACTACACTATAATACTGTAGATGTGATGTTATTATACAGTAACTACAGTATAACACTGTAGATGTGATGTTATTATACAGTAACTACAGTATAACGCTGTAGATTTGATGTTATTATACAGTAACTACAGTATAACGCTGTAGATGTGATGTTATTATACAGTAACTACATTATAGCGCTGTAGATGTGATGTTATCATACAGTAACTACATTATAACGCTGTAGATGTGATGTTATTATACAGTAACTACAGTATAACACTGTAGATGTGATGTTATTATACAGTAACTACAGTATAACGCTGTAGATGTGATGGTATTATACAGTAACTACAGTATAACACTGTAGATTTGATGTTATTATACAGTGACTACAGTATAACGCTGTAGATGTGATGTTATTATACAGTAACTACAGTATAACACTGTAGATGTGATGTTATTATACAGTAACTACAGTATAACACTGTAGATGTGATGTTATTATACAGTAACTACAGTATAACACTGTAGATGTGATGTTATTATACAGTAACTACAGTATAACACTGTAGATATGATGTAATTATACAGTAACTACAGTATAACACTGTAGATGTGATGTTATTATACAGTAACTACAGTATAACACTGTAGATGTGATGTAATTATACAGTAACTACAGTATAACACTGTAGATGTGATGTTATTATAGAGTAACTACATTATAATACTGTAGATGTGATGTTATCATACAGTAACTACAGTATAACACTGTAGATGTGATGTAATCATACAGTAACTACAGTATAACACTGTAGATGTGATGTTATTATACAGTAACTACAGTATAACACTGTAGATGTGATGTTATTATACAGTAACTACAGTATAACACTGTAGATGTGATGTTATTATACAGTAACTACACTATAATACTGTAGATGTGATGTTATTATACAGTAACTACAGTATAATACTGTAGATGTGATGTTATTATACAGTAACTACAGTATAACACTGTAGATGTGATGTTATCATACAGTAACTACAGTATAACACTGTAGATGTGATGTTATTATACAGTAACTACAGTATAATACTGTAGATGTGATGGTATTATACAGTAACTACAGTATAACACTGTAGATGTGATGTTATTATACAGTAACTACAGTATAATACTGTAGATGTGATGGTATTATACAGTAACGACATTATAACACTGTAGATGTGATGTTATTATACAGTAACTACAGTATAACACTGTAGATGTGATGTTATTATACAGTAACTACAGTATAATACTGTAGATGTGATGTTATTATACAGTAACTACAGTATAACACTGTAGATGTGATGTTATTATACAGTAACTACAGTATAACACTGTAGATGTGATGTTATTATACAGTAACTACAGTATAATACTGTAGATGTGATGTTATTATACAGTAACTACAGTATAATACTGTAGATGTGATGTTATTATACAGTAACTACATTATAACACTGTAGATGTGATGTTATTATACAGTAACTACATTATAACACTGTAGATGTTATCATACAGTAACTACAGTATAACACTGTAGATGTGATGTTATTATACAGTAACTACAGTATAACACTGTAGATGTGATGTTATTATACAGTAACTACATTATAACACTGTAGATGTTATCATACAGTAACTACAGTATAACACTGTAGATGTGATGTTATTATACAGTAACTACAGTATAACACTGTAGATGTGATGTTATTATACAGTAACTACAGTATAATACTGTAGATGTGATGGTATTATACAGTAACTACAGTATAACACTGTAGATGTGATGTTATTATACAGTAACTACAGTATAATACTGTAGATGTGATGGTATTATACAGTAACGACATTATAACACTGTAGATGTGATGTTATTATACAGTAACTACAGTATAACACTGTAGATGTGATGTTATTATACAGTAACTACAGTATAATACTGTAGATGTGATGTTATTATACAGTAACTACAGTATAATACTGTAGATGTGATGGTATTATACAGTAACTACAGTATAATATTGTAGATGTGATGTTATTATACAGTAACTACAGTATAACACTGTAGATGTGATGTTATTATACAGTAACTACAGTATAACACTGTAGATGTGATGTTATTATACAGTAACTACAGTATAACACTGTAGATGTGATGTTATTATACAGTAACTACACTATAATACTGTAGATGTGATGTTATTATACAGTAACTACAGTATAACACTGTAGATGTGATGTTATTATACAGTAACTACAGTATAACGCTGTAGATTTGATGTTATTATACAGTAACTACAGTATAACGCTGTAGATGTGATGTTATTATACAGTAACTACATTATAGCGCTGTAGATGTGATGTTATCATACAGTAACTACATTATAACGCTGTAGATGTGATGTTATTATACAGTAACTACAGTATAACACTGTAGATGTGATGTTATTATACAGTAACTACAGTATAACGCTGTAGATGTGATGGTATTATACAGTAACTACAGTATAACACTGTAGATTTGATGTTATTATACAGTGACTACAGTATAACGCTGTAGATGTGATGTTATTATACAGTAACTACAGTATAACACTGTAGATGTGATGTTATTATACAGTAACTACAGTATAACACTGTAGATGTGATGTTATTATACAGTAACTACAGTATAACACTGTAGATATGATGTAATTATACAGTAACTACAGTATAACACTGTAGATGTGATGTTATTATACAGTAACTACAGTATAACACTGTAGATGTGATGTAATTATACAGTAACTACAGTATAACACTGTAGATGTGATGTTATTATAGAGTAACTACATTATAATACTGTAGATGTGATGTTATCATACAGTAACTACAGTATAACACTGTAGATGTGATGTAATCATACAGTAACTACAGTATAACACTGTAGATGTGATGTTATTATACAGTAACTACAGTATAACACTGTAGATGTGATGTTATTATACAGTAACTACACTATAATACTGTAGATGTGATGTTATTATACAGTAACTACAGTATAATACTGTAGATGTGATGTTATTATACAGTAACTACAGTATAACACTGTAGATGTGATGTTATTATACAGTAACTACAGTATAACACTGTAGATGTGATGTTATTATACAGTAACTACAGTATAACACTGTAGATGTGATGTTATTATACAGTAACTACAGTATAATACTGTAGATGTGATGTTATTATACAGTAACTACAGTATAACACTGTAGATGTGATGTTATCATACAGTAACTACAGTATAACACTGTAGATGTGATGTTATTATACAGTAACTACAGTATAACACTGTAGATGTGATGTTATTATACAGTAACTACATTATAATACTGTAGATGTGTTGTTATTATACAGTAACTACAGTCTAACGCTGTAGATGTGATGTTATTATACAGTAACTACAGTATAACGCTGTAGATGTGATGTTATTATACAGTAACTACAGTATAACACTGTAGATGTGATGTTATTATACAGTAACTACAGTATAACGCTGTAGATGTGATGTTATCATACAGTAGTACGCAGTAGATATGATATTTTCCTCTGACAGTAATGGATTCATTCACAGTCTTGTTTGTTTGTAAATACCTGAACAGGTGACCTGCAGAGTTGCAGCCACCTGCTGACCTTTTACCTTTGACCTTAATCTGTCTTCAGTCTGATGTTGAGGCTCAGCACTCGTTTGATCCACATTTAGACACTTGTGGCTCGTTTTTCTTTTTTTAAACCTTGTTTCCTGTCACCTGTCTCACCCGGAGAGATGAAGTTATATCAGCTGTGTCTTGAAACAGAAATATTAGAAATCATAAATCAATTTAAAAAACTGACACAAAGTTAAGTATTCCTAGAAATTCTAAAGTAAAAAAACAATTGTGCAGTGAATTGTTTAAATATATATAATCCTAATATAATCTAAATGCATGGCGTCCACGGATCCTTGAAATCCTTGAAAGTTTGTGAAAAAGTTATTTTGACATTTAAGCCTCTCTCATTTGAATTGTTTGAGTGCTTCTGTAAGCTGGGTTGTTCTTGGTGTTGTAACAGTATTTAATCTTGATCTGTGTCACAAACTATGTCGTGTTGGCTCCTTAAATTTGATGATATTGAGCCTGGAAAGTCCTTAAAAAGTCCTTGAACTTATTGTTTAAGAAGGTGTGGGAACCCAGTGAATATATAATGTATGCTCTGCAGGTAACAGGGTGAATTTTATGAAGTCAGAAGAGGAGATGCCTTCTTACCCAGCAAACATTTTTTGTCTGTCGTGGCATTTTAAAATATCACCAGATGAAGGTCTTGGGACCAAAACGTTGTGTACTAAAAGGACAGTGTGTGTGGATTCCCTCTTCTCTCGACTTTTTTATATATAACTTACCAAATGTCGCTTGGATAACAACTGGATAATGGAAAAAATGCACGTAAAATTGATCTTAAATTTAATTTCAAGTGTTAAAAAAGTCTTGAATCTAACTTGCCGTAAACTGAAGGAACCCCGTCCCATCAAGTAGCCTAGTATGGTGTGTAGCCGAGGCCCATTTAACTTGAGTTCATAGATACTTAATACTTGGTTAAGCTCCTTGTGAGTTACATTTTCTTGTCAGACTATATTTACTGTTTGGGCTTATGGAACTACTGTCTTTTCGTAAATTTGTGTAAATGTACTTGTTACTTTCTATACCTGCAAACCTGCATGTGATAGACAGGAAGTGTCCCTCCAAAACCAGAACCAGAACCTAACAAATGATCTTCATCTGATCTTTAGAAGTATATTTACACAGAAGGAGTTCTTACAGTTTAGTAATGTGAGTCAGTACACACAGGAGGAAAGACTCTTCACATGTTATGGACATGTGAGGCATGTCGATTAATCCCAGCAGGAAGCTGTGACAGACGCCTCCTGCTCTACAGGAAATACGGTCTTAATTATGTAGATTTCCTGTGTGTGCGTGTGTGTGTGTGTGTGTGTGTGTGAGCGTGTGTGCAGTCAGCTCTGCTCTGATAGGACAGATTCCAAGCGACAGGTAGAGAGCACGGACTGACCTGCTTACACACACATACACACACATACACACACACACACACACGCACACACACACACACACACACACACACACACACACACACACACACACACACACAGAGCAGGTTATCGCCACATGGTTAGTGTGTTTTTATGCCACATGATGAAATATTGAAGAAACAGGAGGATGGTGTGTATGTGTGTGTGTGTGTGTGTGTGTGTGTGCGTGTGTGTGTGTTAAACTTTACTGTCTCTTTCATAACCGACGTGATGAAATCAGAGGCCAAGTGTCTGACTCAACTACGGCCCGCCACGAGAACACACACATACTGAGACCAACACACACACAAACACACATATGTTGTCTTTCACGCTGTCCTCGTTCTCAGGATTATCACCTGTGCTGCTGTGATGCTTAAGTTTTGATCTCCACCTGTATGTGTGTGTAGACCAGCTGTCTGGTCCCACAGCTCTGTTCTGGTGTTCTCTCTAAGAGAAAGGAGGGCTAAGAAGAGAGAGAGAGAGAGAGAGAGGAAGATTGGAGGGGACGGAGGGGGAGGGAAGGAGAGGGAGAAAAAACTCTAGAGAGAGAGAGAGAGAAAGGGAGAGAGAGAGAAAGAAAGAGAGAAAGAGAGAGAGAGAGAGAAAGAAAGAGAGGAAGAGAGAGAGAAAGAGAGAAAGAGAGAGAGAGAGAGGAAAGAGAGAAAGAGAGAAAGAGAGACGAGAGAGAGAAAGAGAGAAAAAGAGAGGAAAAGAGAGAGAAAGAGAGACAAGAGAGAGAAAAGAGAGAAAGAGAGAGAAAGAGAGACAAGAGAGAGGAGAGAGAGAGAAAGAGAGAGGGAGAGTAAAGAAGAGAGGAGAGAAAGAGAGAGAGAGAAAGAAAGAGGGAGAGAGAGAGAGGAGAGAGAGAGAGGAGAGAGAGAGAGAGAGAGAGAGAAGAGAGAAAGAGAGAGAGAGAGAGAAAGAAAGAGAGGAAGACGAGAAGACGAAAGGAGGAGAAGAGACGAGAGAGAGGAGAAAGAGAGAAAGAAGAGGAGAGAGAGAGAGAAAAAGAGAAAGAAGAGGAAAAAGTGAAGAAAAGAAAAAGAGAAAAGAGAGAGAGGAGAGGAAAGAAAGAGAGTAAGAGAGAGGGAGGGAGAGAAATAGGGATATAAAGAGATAGAGAAACAAGATAGAGATAATAGAGAATCTATAGATATCTATTATAGTATCTTCAACATATATAGAGAGATCTAAGATATCTTCCTCTCTCTCTCCCTCTATCCCTCTCTCTCTCTCTCCTCTATCTCCCTCTATATCCTCTCTCTCTCTCCCTATCTTCCTCTCTCTTCTCCCTCTCTCTCCTCTCTCTCCCTCTCTCTCTCTCTCCCTCTCTCTCTCTCTCTCTCTCTCATACTCTATCTCTCTCTCTGTCTCTCTCTCTCTCGCTCTCTCTCTCTCTCTGTCTCTCTCTGTGTTTTGCTTCAGGGCATCCTGAAAGTGGCAGTGAACAGTGGGAGCTTTAAGAGACGGTTTAATTCAATATCCTCGAGCGTATTGATTAAGTGCACTAGGTGGTCTGTGCTAAATGCAGATTAATCAGTGAACAAAATAGAGAGTGTGTGTTTTTGTGGGCTATTTTACAAATTAGACATTTTCCCGGACTATTGGGGTTTCAGAATAATGGGTAGCCCCCCATCTTTTTCATATATGTTCACATTCTATGTATCATTTTGTAATTTGGACTGTCTATATATGTATAGTATGTAGTTTTACCACGTTGGTCTATTCTGTACTCTGTACATCTGTTGTTTAATATTCTCTTTAATATTCTCTTCTGTTCATCACTAAAAGGAGGACAACATCCAGAGCTTTCTGCAGAATGAAGAGAATGAGACTCATTACTCATTACATTACATTTAGCTGTCGCTTATGTCTAAAGCGACAATTAGTGCAAACAACCACAACCATTATTATTGTCCAAGGTGCAGTTGAATCAGGTGAATTTTAAGTCTGCGACAGAAGGTGTGTAGACTGTCTGCTGTCCTGACATCAATGGGGAGATCTTACCACCATTTTGGAGCCAGGATAGCAAACAGCCGGGTTTTATTTGAGGGGAATGTGGGTCCCACTCGCAGTGAGCCCATTGGCCGATGTAGAGCAAAGTGACCGAGCTGGGCTGTATGGTTTGACCGTGGCCTGGATGTAGGAAGGGGCTGATCCATTCACCGCACGGTAGGCCAGCACCAGAGTCTTGAAGCAGATTGAGGCAGCTACTGGTAACCAGTGAAGGGAGCGGAGGAGAGGTGCATTGTGGGAGAACTTGGTTAAAGACCAGTCGGGCTGCAGTGTGGGAGTTCATGGTTCTCTTTATGGAAAAGGTTGTGAACCACTGGCTTAGATAACTCATTAATTTCGCACCACTGAGCGTGAACAAGCTGTGTTTATGTGTTTATTCATCTGATATTTTATTCATTCATTAGTTTAAAACTACAGATGGCGTAGCTATATATGAATGATGTGTTGATACTGTTACAGTGTATTTCACAAAACATTTACCACCTGTAAAGGCACATGAGCTGCAGCTGAAAGGTTGGTCGGATTGTGAAACAAAAGATTAATTCTATGTTTTCATTGGAGGCTCCTCCACTTTGTGTTTAGAATTAATTAGCAATCGTTAGCACGCTAAACCGGATGGTGATATATACAACATAAAAAAGATTTTGTTTTTTGATGGATCTTTTTTCGTGGCGCTCTCATCTCATGAAACTGTAATTCCCCCCCCCACCACCACCACCACCACACACACTCCAACACTCAGAGGTCACCAGGGATGATGCAAAACTGAGATAAGAGGAAACTTAAATACTGTGTGTGTGTGTGTGTGTGTGTGTGTGTGTGTGTGTGTGTGTGTGTGTGTGTGTGTGTGTGTGTGTGATGGGGTTACATCTCTATAAACGCACATACAGTGAGGCCAGCCTGGGATTGTGTCTGTGATGAAACCAGCAGTAATGTCTGCTGTTGGCATGACGACTCCATCCACTGTGACATGACTCTGTGTGTGTGTGTGTGCGTGTGTGTGTGTAATGGGGGGTCTGACCTTTGACCTCCTCGTGTCTATTAAAGAAAGAACATAAGGTCTTAAACCTCTAATTATTACTGTCATAATAATAATATTATTATTATATAACAACGTGTGAATTCTGTTGAAGCTTTAAAAACATATTTAGGTTTTTATTTTATTTTAAGGTATATGTTGTTTTAAAGGCAACTCTTCAATTACAATTTAAAGGACTAAATCTTCAGTTTTGCCAGATATATCACACATGTTGTTTATTAGACTTTGTTTGTGTTTGTTGTATTTTCAAATCAAATCAAATGTTATGTATACAGCCCAATGACACAAATTACAAATATGCATCAGGGGGCTTTACAGACTGTACCCTCTGTAAACACCTTAGACCCTCGCAGCAGATACGGAAAACCCCGCTTAAAAAACTAATTAACGATGGAAAGATAATGTAAAAAACCTCCGGGAGAGACTGAGGAGGGATCCGTGTCTCAGGAGGGACAGATGGGCAACAGATGACGTGTGTACAGAATAAACAACGTGATAAAATTACAACACAAGACGACCCATTTAACAAAAAGGAAAATGTGAACATATATGAAAAGATCCAGGAGGATGTCGAGGTGTTGCCAACAATAATAACAGCTTCAATAATAGTAGTAGCAGCGGGTGGGAAGCCTACTAAAAGTTAATGTTTCATGTTTCCATGTTTGCCCCTGATGGACATCTACAGAAGATTGCAATACTTCAGGCAAAGATATTTCATCTAGAAGAGAAGGATACAACAATACAATGGACCCCAAAGGTGAAGCTACAGCTTGCCCCGGAGAACAGTCACGTCTGGAATAAGCGTGGAGCAGAACTTAAAGCCACCCCTAACAAACTAGAAGAACCCGACATCTAAACAACACCTTGTCATCTACCCTGGTTATCGTTGCTCCATTAAAGGTAAAAAAGAAATCCACTGACAGAATCTCCCCATGGTTAAACAACAGCAATGTTACTCAGACTAAGAGGACTTGTAGAGCAGCTGAACAAAGATGGAGGAAAACTAAGCTCACAGTTAACTATGATATCTACACATGGCTGCCTATGGTAAAGCAATGCAGCTGCAAGAAAGGATTACTTTTCTAAGATTATCACAGAGAATGTTGGAAATTCTAGAATACTATTCTCGACTATTAACCAACTACTGAACACTGCCCCCCACCCCTCCGCAGTCCTCTGCATCAAAGTGTGAAGAACTGGCATTGTTCCTCAAAAATAAAATAACTTCAATCAGAGCCAGCATCACTTCTGATGCAGACACAGAGAACATCTGCAAACATTGTGATGTAACCATGGGAACATTCACCTGCATCACATTAACTGAGCTTCATGAAACTGAGATGGAATGTAACTCCTCCACCTCTTGTGTTGACCCGATACCTACAACATTCTTTAAGCGGATATTCAACAGCATTTCAAGTCACGTCCTAAATATTATAAACACGTCTCTTCTAACGGGCATCTTCCCAGACGTCTTCAAAACAGCCGTTATAAAACCCTTGCTAAAGAAACTTAACCTAGACAGTAATACGCTGACCAACTACAGGCCAATATCTAACCTTCCATTCATCAGCAAAATACTGGAAAAAATAGTCTTGGTCCAAATAAACTCCTTTCTTAAAGAAAACAACATCCTGGAGGAATTTCAATCAGGCTTCAGAGCCTGCCACAGCACCGAAACTGCTCAAATAATTAGTGACCTCAGACTAAACTCAAGGTCTCAATTCTTATCCTGCTAGACCTGAGCGCAACATTTGACACGATCGATCATGACATCTTAATTAATCGTCTGGAAAAACTGGTTGGTCTTTCTGACTGTGTATTAAACTGGTTCAGAACATATATCAAAGGGAGAAAGTATTTTGTCAGGCTTGGAGATCATGTGTCAGAGAAGCACGATGCCGACTTTGGAGTTCCACAAGGGAGCTGGCTCGGCTCCATTACTGTTCTCCCTATACATGCTACCACTGGGGGACATCATTAGAGAACACAATGTGTGCTTCCATAGCTACGCGGATGACACACAACTGTACATCTCTGCTGAATCAAATGATACTACAGCTGTTAACTCCATCACCACCTGTCTGTCAGCAATAAATAAATGGATGAGCAATAATTTCTTAAAATTAAATGAGAACAAAACTGAAATCCTACTAGTAGGTCCTGTAACAAAAAGAGAGATGATGCTGAATAACATGGGGAAACTTACTCCTTTGATTAAAGGGCCTACGAAATGATATTTTGTCAGTGTTATTGGGCTTGGTATATGATAGATGTTGCATATCTATTGTGAAATGTGCCATATATATATTTTTAATATTGATGTATTCGTAATAAATCATGATCATAACAGCATAAAAATGTCTTCCGCTAACAACAATCGATCGCTGCGCCGAGAGCATCCACTTCGGCAATGTTTGGGCAATGACGTCACAAGTAGAACACAGCCGCCGCCAGTGTTTGTCTGCGTTGAAGCGTCCAGCAAAGACTGCTGTCAATTATTACGAGAAAGAACGGACAACAATCGATCGTCAAGGATAATTGTGAAGCGATGTGTTGTATGGGGATGTGGGGCCGTCTCCAAATCTAGCTTTCTGTGGCCAAAAGATGATAAAATGTCGCGTCGATGAAACCGATGATTTGTGGGCAGCACTTTGAGAGATCGTATTTCGAACAAACTATGCTCGCCAAGGAAATGAGATTCAAAAAGAATTTAAAACTGAATGCAGAAGCTGTGCCTACAATACTGCTGAGACCCCAGCCAGCACAAGCCAGCACGCCGACTCAAACACGTCCGCCGGTGCAGAGTCCTCCACCAAAGAGACGACGAAATGCCTTCGCCAAAAGGGAGAGAGCAAAGGTAAGCCGTGCTACTTGTTTACTGTATTTATTGTTTCAAGCATAAAGCCATCATCGGTCTAGGCCTACTGTATGTAACGAGTTTACAGCAGGCCCTAGCCGATATCTGTGTTATTGTTTGTAGTATTAATAACTTTAGCTAATTACACTTCATTAGCTTAATTAAGTATAGATTCAATGTTTATAACAGGCTTCCCCATTTTATTCTGTAGTTTGAATAAAAGCGTGAGTCTATTTAACGTTTAACGATCACCCTATTATTACAGAGGTGTTGAAACATTGTTGAATGAAGCCACTGACAGAACTGAGGATACCTGTATGATCAGCGACCATCTATTGGACATCCACACTGAGGAGGAAGCTGTGTGTGCACCAGTAAGTATACAGACTGTACGTCATCTGTACATTACAGTTGTAGTACCAGTAGATCTGCACATGACGTGTTAAACATACAATCACCACATGCATGTACATAATTCATATATTTGTTTAATGTGATATCATTGCTCTCTCAATCAATTCAACCACATCTTTTATTATGAATGTTATTAGATATTTTCTTTACGCAGACATGTATAAACATGCAATACAATTTCAAGCTGGTTTGAAAGATTTATTAGTAAAGTTGTGTCAGGTCAGCTGGACTGCAAGTTCCAATCCAAGTTGGTTGTTCCAAAGGTCAGCATCATATATATATATATATATATACAGTATATCTCAAAAGTGAGTACACCCTTTAGATTTTTGCAAATATTCTGTTATATCCTTTCAGGGGATAACATTATCCTACTGAAACTTTGATATAACTTAAAGTAGTCAGTGTGCTGCTTGAATAACAGTATAGATTTATTGTCCTTTGAAAATTACTCAGTACACAGCTGTTAATGTCTAAACAGCTGGCAACAAAAGTGAGTACACCCCATAGTGAACATGTCTAAATTGTGCCCAAAGTGTCAATATTTTGTGTGACCACCATTGTTATCTAGCACTGCTTTAACCCTCCTGGGCATGGAATTCACCAGAGCTGCACAGGTTGCTTCTGGAATCTTCTTCCACTCCTCCACGACGACATCACGGAGCGCACGGATGTTGGACACCTTGCACTCCTCCACCTTCCTCTTGAGGATGCCCCACATGTGCTCAATTGGGTTTAGGTCTGGAGACATACTTGGCCAGTCCATCACCTTAACCTTCAGCTTCTTCAGCAAGGCCGTTGTCATCTTGGAGGTGTGTTTAGGGTCATTATCATGTTGGAAAACTGCCCTACGGCCCAGTTTCCGAAGAGAGGGGATCATGCTCTGCTGCAGGATGTCACAGTATATATTGGAATTCATGTGTCCCTCAATGAAATGCAGCTCCCCAGTGCCGGCAGCACTCATGCAGCCCCAGACCATGATGCTACCACCACCATGCTTGACTGTAGGCAAAACACATTTGTCTTGGTACTCCTCACCAGGGTGCCGCCACACACGCCGGACACCATCTGACCCAAACAGGTTTATTTTGGTCTCATCAGACCACAGGACATGGTTCCAGTAACTCATGTTCTTGGATTCATTGTCTTCAGCAAACTGTTTGCGGGCTTTCTTATGCATCGGTTTCAGAAGGGGCTTCTGTCTGGGGCGACGGCCATACAAACCGATTTGATGCAGTGTGCGGCGTATGGTCTGGGCACTGACAGGCTGACATCCCACTTCTGCAACCTCTGCAACAATGCTGGAAGCACTCGCACGTCTATTTTTGGAAACCAACCTCTGGATATGACGCTGAGCACGTGGACTCAACTTCTTTGGTCGACCTTGGCGAGGCCTGTTCCGAGTGGAACCTGTCCTGGAAAACCGCTGTATGATCTTAGCCACTGTGCTGCAACTCATTTTCATGGTGTTGGCAATCTTCTTATAGCCAAGGCCATCTTTGTGAAGCGCAATAATCCTTTTTTTCAGCCGCTCAGAGAGTTCCTTGCCATGAGGTGCCATGTTGTCCAGCATTCAGAGAGAATTGTGCCCAAAACACCAAATTTAACAGCCCTGCTTATCATTTACACCTGAATCCTTGTAACACTAACGAGTCACATGACACCAGGGCGGGAAAACAACATCATTGGGCACAATTAGGACATGTTCACTATGGGGTGTACTCACTTTTGTTGCCAGCTGTTTAGACATTAACAGCTGTGTACTGAGTAATTTTCAAAGGACAATAAATCTATACTGTTATTCAAGCAGCACACTGACTACTTTAAGTTATATCAAAGTTTCAGTAGGATAATGTTATCCCCTGAAAGGATATAACAGAATATTTGCAAAAATCTAAAGGGTGTACTCACTTTTGAGATATACTGTATATATATATATATACACACATACATACATATTACATATAATGCTTGATTATAAAACATCTTTTTTGCAGAGTATGTTACTGAACTCTTGACCGAGACTCTACGCTTTGTGCCAAGACAATGTTGATGAGGAACCAGTCGGTGGAAGAACCAAACAAGAGGGATGCTGTTGTGCTGTAGAGAAGCAGATTCAATCACTGAACTGACATTGTGTTTTGTTATTGACTCTAATAAAGTGCTGATACTTGAACAACGTGTATTGTCAGATGGAAACGTAGCACAGATCTTTTGAATGGCACATGATGGCAGTCTGTGGTTCTTACCAAGTATTCCCCAGCAGAATCTCACCAGCTGGCGGTATGCCACATAGTGATACATTCTGTAACATACAAGATAATACATGTCAATGGTAATCACTTCAACCTTATTTGCTTATTTATCTATTTATTCTGTGACTGTGCCAAAGTGACCATTCGACTTTCCAAAAATACATCAAAGTTTCTGAGCTCTACACATTACACAAGTAACTTATTCATTACGTGGCTGATCACCTGCTTGTTGTCTGTCCCTCTTCGAATACCTGTGGTAGGCTGTCTGCAACACCCACACATCCAGACAATTTGATTTGAATCCTGGTTGATCTGTTATACAGGTTATGTTTGCACCATGTCCCTCATATTCATTGAGTTCCTCCATGACATCCTTTTCTTGGCAGCAGCTCTTCAATTGCTTCCATAATTGTACAGTTCTCACATGTACACCTAAATGTACAAAAGAAGAGTGGTGAGGACATGTACACTATATGCAATATCCAGAAAAAGGCCAATATTAACGTCATCTTAATGTCATACTATTTATATGCCTGTGTTTCACGACAGCTCATAAGCCTGTTATGGTTGTACGGAGGTCGGATCTATCTAGTAGCAACTTGTTACCCGTTTCACGTAAGTATCATAAAGTTACGACATCGTAACTTCCATGAACATCTGTGTTCCGGCTCCTATAGGCAGCCGTAAGACAGTCAGTAGGCAGACTATACTTTATAAACCAGCACTGTCCTCCGCTCTGTTTGTTAGCTCATAGCTAATGCTTTATATACAGCCTCGTAATGAATGGCGTTTGACATCAGACACAACGATAGAACCTCAACCGCAGAAACTTCGAGAAAGAATCAAGTTATCAAGCTTTACAGACGTCGATGTGTCCAAGTAGAGAAATTATTTAATATTTAGGGATCGAGCAATTTGCTGACAACTAGTCGGGTTCATAACAATTCAAGGAAACCAAGCTATCGACTCGATATAGGATAGATTGCGATCTATTTACGATCGAGGATAATGTTACGTTTTATTATGATGTATTTACTATATATTGAGAAGTTCTATGAACTATAGTCAAATGTATATACCTGTCTGTGTTCTGTTGCCGCACAGGATCTCCGCCAAATCCAGGATCACCGTCACCATCATCCGCATGTTCGCTCCCGTCTGTGTCTCCATCTTGAATACTGTGTCTCACGCTGCTCTGTTTCCACCACGTTAAACTCGGCCGCACGATCTAAATCCACGACACCAGCATCCTCTTCAATAAACTCCTCTTCTTGAAGGTGCAACGAGTCGACTCACTGTCACTCGATTCTGTCGAAATATCAGAGCCAGAGTCCGACATCACCACGTCTGCCGCTTCTGCAGCTTCTGCCTGTGTACGTCTGTGTATTCAACTGGTGGACTGTGTTCTACTTGTGACGTCAGAACACGGCGTTGGGTGTCCAAATGTAAACATCGGTGGTCGACATACTAAATCATGATTTATTAAATACTGTGATCATTGTGTCATAAATAACACATCATTTTACACCACAAATAGCATTTACTATCATCAGTAGAAATTCATGTTTATCATTTCGTAGGCCCTTTAAACCTGAAGTTACAAGTCTTGGTGTTATCATAGACTCAGATCTAAGCTTTAAATCCCACATAAACAAGGTGACAAAAATATAATTCTTCCACCTTAGAAATAGCTAAAATCAGACAATTTATAAGTCAAAAGGAAGCTGAAAAACTAATCCATGCTTTTATCTCAAGCCAACTCGATTACTGTAATGCACTCTTTACCGGACTCCCAAAAACAACAACAGAGAGACTTCAGCTCATCCAAAACGCTGCAGCGAGGCTGCTGACTAGAACCAAGAGGAGAGACCACATCAGTCCAGTGTTAGCCGCTCTACACTGGCTTCCAGTAACTTTTAGAATTGACTTTAAGGTCCTCCTTCTTGTATACAAAGCCCTAAACGGAACCGCACCAAGTTACACTGCCAACTCTCTAATAAACTATGTGCCCTCAAGAACATTACGATCATCCACTACTGGTTTATTAAATGTTCCCAGAAACATCCAAAAGAAAATTGTGAATGCAGCCTTTTGCAATTATGCACCAAAGCTATGGAACACTTTACCTGCAGACATTAGGGAGGCAAGCTCGCTCAATATCTTCAAAAGTAAACTAAAAACATATCTTTTTACTTTAGTCTTTTAATGGTGATATTTTATATCTCTTTACTTTAGCCTTTTAATAGTGATATTTTATATCTCTTTACTTTAGCCTTTTAATGGTGATATTTTATATCTCTTTACTTTAGCCTTTTAATAGTGATATTTTATATCTCTTTACTTTAGCCTTTTAATGGTGATATTTTATATCTCTTTACTTTAGCCTTTTAATGGTGATATTTTATATCTCTTTACTTTAGCCTTAATGGTGATATTTTATATATTTTTATATTAGCATTTTAATGGTGAATTATTACTGGTTTAACATTGAATGTGTAAAGGTAACTAGGATACATTTTCAGAGTGTGTATTTTTAAAAAACTTGAGATCAGATAGTTACCACGGGGAAAAGAGGAAGTTTCTCTGATAAGTGTGTTTACATGTTCTTTACACAATTAGTGGAAAAGTGAAAGATTAAAGAATATATTGGAGAAAAACTGGCTTCAACCGATAGGTTTCATAAAACTTAACAAACAGGGGTTTGTTTATGAAGCGGGCTTTAACCAAAAGAATCTGGACTCACAGAGGCGTTTGTGTTTTATACGTTACAAGGGTCAATACAGAGGTCGACGCTGTAAACGTAAATAATGGGTAGCAAAGGGAGTAAACCAGTTGAAGGGCCACAGGGGCCCATTGTTGATCTCATACTTTTAAAATATGGCCCTGATAGTTTAAAACATTTACAAGAATGGTGTGATGAATGTTATTTTATACTATTTGAATTCTATTTTAGACCTTTTTAATTCTGGCTATTTAATTTCTGCTATTTTTATAATGGTACTTCAGACTCATTTACATCAACACTGTAAATCCTCTTATTCTGTCTAATCTTGTACTAATTGTTATGTTTTAGCTGTGAAGCACTTTGGGCTGCAATTCTTGTATGAAAGGTGCTATACAAATAAAGCTTATTATTATTATTATATACTATATATATATGTATATAGTTTATATATATATATATATATATATATATATATATATATATATATATATATATATATATATATATATATATATATATATATATGTATATTCTGTATCTATCTATATATCTATATATATATACTGTATATATACATATCAGCCCGATGACACAAATTACAAATATGCGTCAGGGGGCTTTACAGACTGTACCCTCTGTAAACACCCATTTAACCCATTTAACAAAAAGGAAAATGTGAACATATATATAGGTGTTGCCAACAATAATAGCAGCTTCAATAATAGTAGTAGCAGCGGGTGGGAAAATGGCAAAAATATATAAGGGATTTATTTGTAAACAAAGGACATAACTTGCGCAGCAAGGTATGCAAACAAAAGACAACGCCAGAAACCCCGTAGTTTCCTGGCTCAGGCAGGGAGAGACCGCAGCATCGCGGATGCTGGACCTTTTATGGTCGTGGGATGCGCTGCGCCCAGGTGCTCCAGATCAGACGGACTACTGCCATCTGCTCCACTGACACCTTAAAGATATACACAGTGACTGACACAAGACAGGGTGAGCAGGGGCCGTCACAAAAAAAATAAATATATAATAATAATATATATATATATATACATTATATGTATATGCGTTAACTTCTATTAAAACGAAGTCCAAGCGTCCAAGAGGAAGCTACGTGAAAGGCCACGGTGCTGAATGTAGCAATGCGGACAGCTTGTTCCAAAACAAAACGAGTAAATGTGATTTTGGATTTCATGGGATGCAGAGCCCCCTCACCCAGGGAGTCCTGCTCATTCTGCCTTTAATACTTTAAATTAATTATAAATGAAATGTTCGAACTGTCAGGATGTTCTCGGTCGGAAAAAAGTTTAAATTGTTCAGCAGAGAGAATAAAAACTATGACAGTTTATACAAACCTAAACAATGTAAATATAGAAAAAACATCAAATATAAATGATTTCTTAACAGCACAGTGTGTGTGTGTGTGTGTGTGTGTGTGTGTGTGTGTGTGTGTGTGTGTGTGTGTGTGTGTGTGTGTGTGCGTGTGTTTGTGTTTGTGTTTGTGTTTGTAGCTGTGGTTTCATAGCTCTCCTGTGCAACCATCAAATGCAACTTGAGGCAATACCCTACACACACACACACACACACACACACACACACACACACACACACACACACACACACACTCACACTCGCCCATCTACGACTGAAACAAACAAAACAAACAAACACACACACGCACACTCCCTCCATCACCATCCGGCTGCTTTCTGCCGTAACGAGGTGCAATCAACACGCAATGCTGACCAACACATCCACACATCCACACACACACAAACACATTCACATTCACACACACACACACACACACACACACACACACACACACACACACACACACACACACACACACACTGAGGCTGGTTGAAAGATGAAGTCAGCCTCTGATTGCAGAAGAGTTACAGAGTGTTGACTGCTCGTGTGTGTGTTCGTGTGTGTGTGTGTGCGTGTGTGTGTGTGTGTGTGTGTGTTGACCTCATACTGCCATGATGTCACATCCGTAACAGTTGCATTAACAGCAGCAGCCGTCTTCACGTCCACAAACATTACAGTTTCTAACATTGATGCAAGGATGTGAACTCCAACGAAATCAAAGACATGTTTTTGTTTTTTATCTATTTATTATAATTCAGTTAACAGTAAACACTGAATGATATAAACTATAGATAGAAGTGATAATAAACTAAATATATAAACACTGAATGATATAAACTATAGATAGATAGATAGAAGTGATAATAAACTAAATATATAAACACTGAATGATATAAACTATAGATAGAAGTGATAATAAACTAAATATATGAGGTTAATGTGTCCTCTCTATTCCTTAGAATAAACATACTTACATACAAAAAATAAATGTGAGGGCTGTGATTTACAGAGATTTTACAATAAAGTGATACAATACAGTGGGTTCCCTCTTCATCTTCATCTTCTTCTTCTTCTTCTTCTTCTTCTTCTTCTTCACAATTTGCCAAGCACGTATTTTGCTCATTTCAGTTTCTGTATAAAACTCCCACAAACTGCGACTGTTAAGTTGGATAACGTCGTCTTTAGCCTGACGTTTCTCTGCATAGCATAACAAATGGAGGAGATGAGAACATTTTGAGTAGCTGTTGCAGTAAAAGTATATCTGTTTGTGATGATGATGTGAGACATGCCTGACCTTCTGCTGTTGCGCGATATTAAAAGTATTAAATACTTATTTGCGCATTTGTTACTGCAGTACATTTAGAAACAGTGTTAAGCTCATTTGCATGTAGGAGCTGATTATTAACACAAACACACTGAAGAGTTTCAGCAGCATGAAATACAATAAATCTGCATTTGATCTGCACAGAATGTCCGTATGATGCAACACACACACAACAGCCAATAACACACACTTTGGTGATGAATGACACTCAAATCCTCCAGAAGTGAAGGACTTCAGTCAGATCACACACACTCCGCTGTGGTGTGTGATTTATTTTATTCACATTCATATAAACTACAGTCGTGTGATTAAAGTTCAGTCAGTGGCGAGACGTGAAGAGAAGCTTTCCGCCACCAGAGAGAGACAAAGTCCTCCAGCTCCTCAGGTCTGTCTTATTCACCTCTCGACAGAGACGAGTTTACTGCTAGTGAAACCTTTAATATAAATATAAACCTTTACAATGTTAGTGCAGCCAAATTCAGTAAATTAATCTGAAGGACATTCTGGACTGCAAGGTGTCTCACTTTTACAAAAACGTCCTCACTATCTCTAAAATGTCACTTTCCAAATATGTCCCCACTTTCAAATAATGTCCTCTCTTTCTCAAAATGTCCCCACTTTACAAAAATGTTTCAAATGTCCTCACTTTCAGTTTCACTTCACTTCACAAAAATGAGTTTCTCTCATTGTCTGCTGTTTGTTTTGTATTTGATTCCTAATTGTTCAGAAATGAGCTGCACTTTCCACATCACATCAATAACTAAACCCTAAAAATAACGCGTGTAATGAGGCGATATTATCTTTGTTGTAGTCGTAAATCTACATTCTGAAGGTAAAGTTTATTTCCAGTGTCGGTGCGAGTGCATCAACGTTGTATAAACTGTAATGAAATCCAAAGTTGTTGGCTTGCATCCAAACTTGTGACGGTGAGCTGATGATCACAAGTCTGCAGACATCATTTTGTCTGTGAGTTTTGTAGAAGCTGCCGGCTCGGTTCAGGAGGATGAAGGTTTTATGAATGGAGCGAGCACTCGGAGCCTCACAATCCTGCAGGGTTTCATTTTTAACAAATTAGCTCGTTCAAAGTTTGCTAGCTCTGCATAGCTCTGCCTCTCAATAGTGCGTATCCAATATAAAGACGTGGACGTGCTGACGTTATCGTACACTGCAATAGAATAACAGCGTTGGTGTCACGTGGCATCTGTGTCGTCAGCGAGAGTCTTACCAGCTGCAAGTTGCAATGAAGTTTCCTGCAGCATAATGTTAAAAACACACTTTACATCTAAATTGACTGTCAATGTGACACCTGATGCAGGAAGTTCAGGCTCAGAATGATGAGAGTTGTGTGGATTGTTTCGCTCCTCTCTTACAGGGAACGCACATTAGAAAACAATCTTTACTACTAATGCTTTACTGCATTATGTGAAGTACTGCTGAGATCCTCATCCAGTTTGGGCAGAAGGAGTAAAGTTCTGCTTGTACATCACATATGTCCAGGAATGGCAAATATCTGCATGTCACATTTTTCACATTTGGACGGAGGTGAATGAACGCAGTAATGTTGAGCGTTCTGCTGAGCATTAAACACGCAGAGGAAACTAAAGCCGGAATATATCAGTACATTCAACCTGTGACAGAAAGCTTACGGTCAAATGACACAAAGCTATCTGCAGCAGTAACTTTATTTAAAGATCAAATGAATCTTTCATTTGAAATAACTTGGTGACGTGGAGGATTATTTCACTCCTCCGCCCCACAGAAGACCTTTTGTGTTTA